>NW_028318666.1:0-161283 GCF_062004578.1 Staurois parvus | reverse complement strand
GGGTCGCACTGTAGGGCCCAGTGTCAGAAAGCTGGGTTTGCGTCCAAGATCCTGGGTCTTCCAGCAGGACAATGACCCCAAACATACGTCAAAAAGCACTCAGAAATGGATGGCAAAGAAGCGCTGGAGAGTTCTGAAGTGGCCAGCAATGAGCCCAGATCTAAATCCCATTGAACACCTGTGGAGAGATCTTAAAATTGCTGTTGGGAAAAGGTGTCCTTCCAATAAGAGAGACCTGGAGCTGTTTGCAAAGGAAGAGTGGTCCAAAATTCCGGGTGAGAGGTGTCAGAAGCTTATTGATGGTTATAGGAAGCGACTGATTTCAGTTATGTTTTCCAAAGGGTGTGCAACCAAATATTAAGTTAAGGGTGCCAATACTTTTGTCCAGCCCATTTTTGGGGTTTTGTGTGACATTATGTCATATTTGCTTTTCTGCCTCTGTTTTATATTTGTTCCAATACATACAAAGGGAATAAACATGTGTATAGCAAAACATGTGTTAATGCAATACCTTTTTTGTGTGAAATACTTGATTTTCAGGAAAAATATCAAGGGTGCCAACAATTTCGGCCATGACTGTATATAATAACATTAGTAACTTTATGGTATCAGAGGTAATCACCATATTTACAGCAAGTAATAGAAAACAGGTCCTGGTGTGGAACAAAGTACATACAGTACAAACTTCTCATAAGGCAATTATAAGTAATGTATACCAGGGCTTAATATTTCAAGTCCTGAGCTACTAGCCAGGCCTTAGAGTTACTCGCAACCAACAAACACACACAAACAGACACCTGTACACACGCACATACATACAGATACATGTACATACACAGAAATACACACGCACAGACACATGTATGTACATACACACAAACACATGTACATGCACACACACAGACACATGTACACACACACATACATGTACACACACGCAGACACATGTACAGATACACCCTTGAACATACACACAGACACATGTACAATTGTACATACATAGACACACACAAACATGTACAGGTACGCACACACATATCCCCCCCATAAAAAGTTGCAGTACTTCGTTGTTCACTCACAGATCCAGGTACAGCACTCTAGGGGGAGGCAGAGAGCACAGCACACACTCCTTGCTTTGCTTTCACTGTGCTCAGCTATTGAGCAGTCTGATGGCTTCCAGTTCCAATGACAGATCCGGCCTGAGCTCCGAGCCTGCTCAACAAGACGGCCCTGCGGGACACACTCGCCTCCACCATAATTTCCACTCGCCAATGGCAAGCAGGCGAGTGGAAATTTCAAGCCCTGATGTATACGCCGTACGTGGCTAAACTTTCTGGAAAAAGGCATGTAATCCATGCGTCTGGAGGTGCGGAGTGGATGAGGATCATGGCGCGTGGGATTCTAATTATACTAAGTACCAATGAGATACATTGATGGGCACTCAAGTTTCACGAGTTAGAGAACACTTATGTCCCGGACTTATCTGCCATTGCTGCTCGCTGAAGACCAGCCGCTAGAAATAGGAGTAAGCGGTTTAGAGCGGGTTGGGTTGCAGTGAATTGTGTTCAATCCCCATTGGCCCGGAAATTAGGTAGCTTCTTCTGGGGATCATAACATGTACAGTTATGTTCAAAATAATATCAGTGTGTTGAAAAAAAGTGAATAAAGCTCAAAATCCTTCTAATAGCTTTTATTTCCATCCACACAAATCCATTGGGAACACGACACATTCTATTCCAAATCAAAACATAAAGAAAAATAGATAAAATTTGTGTTGTTCCTCTAAAAAAATTTAAGAAAAGTGAATATTAGACTGTTCAAAAAATCGCAGTGTTTGTATTCTTCTTTACAAACTCAAACATTCACTATATAAACTGAAAAATGTTTGAAGATTTTGCTTTCCTTTGAATGACTCGCACTGTTTCTGAGAACTGCTGTACATCTGTGTTGCATGGAGTCACCCAACTTCTGGCCCCTGTGATCAGGTATTCCAGCCCAGGATGATTGGACGACATTCCACAGTTCTTCTCTATTTCTTGGTTTTGCCTCAGAAACAGCATTTTTGATGTCACCCCACAAGTTTTCTATTGGATTAAGATCCGGGGATTGGGCTGGCCACCCCATAACGTCATTCTTGTTGGTCTGGAACCAAGATGTTGCACGTTTACTGGTGTGTTTGGGGTCGTTGTCTTGTTGGAACACCCATTTCAAGGGCATGTCCTCTTCAGCATAAGGCAGCATGACATCTTCATGTATTATGATGTATTCAAACTGATCCCTGATCCCTGGTATGCGATAAATAGGCCCAACACCGTAGTATGAGAAACATCCCCATATCATGATGCTTGCACCACCATGCTTCACTGTCTTCACAGTGTACTGTGGCTTGAATTCAGTGTTTGGGGGTCGTCTGACAAACTGTCTCCGTCCACTAGACCCAAAAAGAACAATCTTACTTTCATCAGTCCACAAAATGTCTCTTTAGGCCAGTCAATGTGCTCTTTGGCAGATTGTAACCTCTTCAGCACACGTCTTTTTTCCAACAGTGGGACTTTGCGGGGGCTTCTTGCAGATAGTTTGGCTTCACATAGGTGTCTTCTAATTATAACAGTCCTCACAGGGAACGTCACACCTTCTTTCATCTTCCTGGAGCTGATTGTTGGCTGAGTCCGCACCATTTTGGCTATTCTTCTATCCATTCGAATGGTAGTTTTTCGCTTTCTTCCACGTCTTTCAGGTTTTGGTTGCCAGTTTAAAGCATTTGCGATCATTTTAGCTGAGCAGTGTATCATTTTCTGCACTTCTTTATATGTTTTCCCCTCTCCAATCTACTTTTTAATCAAGGTACGCTGTTCTTCTGAACAATGTCTGGAACGACCCATTTTTCTCAGAATTTCAGAGAGAAATGCACTGTAACCAGCATGTCCAACATTTGCTGCCTTCCTTCCTTAAATAAGGGTAATAATTGCCACCTGTTTTTCAAAGAATGAATGACCTCACTAATAGAACTCCACACTGCTATTATTTTGAACATGCCCCTTTCAATGAGTGATTCAATGACATAGAATCAGCAGCATGCATGTCATGACTGTCGGGTCTGTTGGATTTCTATTACTCTATTACACCTGCTAGTAAATTATTTGCCATGTAGAAATATAATTTCTACCAAAAACAGTGATTGATCAGGTTAGTGATGTCTGACTGCTATTATTTTGAACATAACTGTATATACGTGATTTTGCGCACCCGTGCTACCCTGTAGCAGTATTTCTGCTATAGGGCGGTGTGGAAGCGGTTAATAATTGATTTTAAAGGTCTGGTTCTTTTTGACTTCAGTGGGGTTGGGATTTGGCTTCCAAACGTATTTGTGCGCCAAACGTCCCGTGAGCCGAACCCAGTTATATTCATCTCATCCCTACATAATATCAGACGCCACCTTGCAGACATATAACAGGGAAATATGACAAGCTTACCTCCCAGTTTGTCCTCCATCTGTGGGATGTCTCAATGTTCTGTCATCACTGCGGCCATCTTCTGGATTATTTCTTCTGACCTTTTATGTTCTCTCTTTGCTCACTGAGCAGCCACAACGATGTCATTCTCTCATATGGGTACGCCGCATGAGAGTTGCATTCTTCCTGTATCTAGCTCCTACTCTCAGCATTGCACAGGTGGTGGGGGGTACACTGCATGGTGCATACACCTTAGAAAATCCCTACCAAGAAGGGAAAGATGTTCTGGCAGAAGGGATTTACAAAGAAGCTCCTACTAAAAATTTGAGCAATCTCTGACCTCTCCTTCGGGCCCCACATCCAATCACTAGCTAAATCCTGCCGCCTCAACCTCCACAACATTTCCAAAATCCGCCCCTTTCTGACCAATGACACCAAAAACAACGTATCCACGCCTTGGTTATATCCCGCCTTGATTACTGCAACTCCCTCCTCACTGGTCTACCATTACACAGGCTATCCCTCCTTCAATGTATTATGAATGTTGCTGCTAGACTCATACACCTTACCAACTGATCAGCGACTGCTGCCCCTCTCTGCCAATCCCTCCACTGGCTTCCACTAACCCAACGTATAAAATTCAAAATACTAACCACAACGTACAAAGCCATCCACAACATTCCCCCTAGCTACATCACCAACCTCATCTGCAGATATCGTCCAAATCGCCCTCTCTGCTCCTCCCAAGACATCTTGCTCTCTTGCTCCCTTGTCACCTCCTCCCGTGCCTCCAGGACTTCTTCAGAACCTCTCCCATCCTCTGGAAATTGCTATCCCAGTATGTCCAGTTAGCCCCCACCCTGTCTGCCTTTAGGCGATCTTTGAAAACTCACCTATTCAGGTACGCCTACCCACCTCCACTTGAGAACTGTAGTTGAGTCACCTCCATCAGATCATCCTCGGCAGCTATCACCTTTTGTACCACCTCCCCCTTCCTTTAGAATGTAAGCTCCATAAGCCGGACCCTCCTATTCCTTTTGTGATGAAATGTATTGTAATTGTATTGCCTCCCTTTATATTGTAAAGCGCTGTGCAAACTATTGGCGCTATATAAATCCTGTATTACAATAATCATTTTTTTATACATTTTAGCCCTGCTTTAGTGGTCACAGCTGGGAAATGTTAAATGATTTAATATGCATTTACTGCAGATTCCTCTGTTATTATTATTATACAGTATTTATATAGTGCCAAAGGGTTTGCTCAGCGCTGTACAATAGCAAGGGGGACAGAACATGAGACAAGACAGAAACAATACAATACACGAGGGGTTCGAGGGCCCTGCTCTTTTGAGCTTACAATATCTCTTTGCTCACTGAGCAGCCACAACAATGTCATTCTCTCATATGGGCACGTCGCATGAGAGTTGCATTCTCCCTGTATCTGGCTCCTACTCTCAGCATTGTACAGGTGGTGGGGGGTGGGGGGGTACACTGCATGGTGCATACACCTTAGAAAACCCCTCCCAAGAAGGGAAAGATGTTCTGGCATAAGGGATTTACAAAGAAGATCCTACTAAAAATTCTAGTATCTCTGACCTCTCCTTCGGGCCCCACATTCCATCACTGACTAAATCCTGCTGCCTCAACCTCCACATTTCCAAAATCTGCCCCTTTCTGACCAATGGCACCAAAACACAACTAATCCATGCCTTGGTTATATCCCGCCTTGATTACTGCAACTCCCTCCTCACTGGCCTACACAGCCTATACCCCCTTCAGTCTATTATGAATGCTTCTGCTAGACTCATCCACCTTACCAACCGATCAGTGACTGCTGCCCCTCTCTGCCAAGCCCTTCATTTGCTTCCACTAACCCAATTTATACAATTCAAAATACTACATTGTACAAAGCCATCCACAACATTTCCCCTAGCTACATCACCAGCCTCATCTGCAGATATCATCCAAATTGCCCGCTCCGCTCCTCCCAAGACATTTTGTTCTCTTGCTCCCTCATCGCCCCCTCCCACGCTCACCTTCAGGACTTCTCCAGAGCCCCTCCCATCCTTTGTAACTCTCTGCCCCAGGATGTACGGTCAGCCCCCACCCTGTCTGCCTATAAGCTATCTTTGAAAACTCACTTATTCAGGGAAGCCTACCCACCTCCACCTGAGAACTGTACTTGAGTCACCTCCATCAGATCATCCCCTGCAGCTATGACATTTTGTACCACCTCCCCCTTCCTTTAGAATGTAAGCTCCATGAGCCAGACCCTCCTACTCCTTCTGTACTGAACTGTATGGTAATTGTACGGTCTCCCTTATATTGTAAAGCTCTGTGCAAACTATTGGCGCTATATAAATCCTGTATTATAATAATTTTTTATACATTTTAGCCCTGCTTTAGTGGTCACAGTTGGGAAATGTTAAATGATTTATTATGCATTTACTGCAGATTCCTCTGTTATACAGTATATCTGCATACTGGTGGAATGGTAGATTGGTCTGTGGACAAGAGAAATGTGCTTAGCAAGATACACAATGAGAGGACAAGATGGTTTCACAAAGATATCTGAGCACAAAGAATTCTATAGAATCAGACATCAGAAAACGGTTTTTGGTTTATCAGGATAAGAACTAGAAGCTCATGTGATTTCTGAAAGCTCGACATTATCAGATTTTATTTTATCTCGGCATCTTACAGGATAATAGTTTGCACGGAATAAATGTTTATTAATAATTTCAGCTCTTGTATCTTATGAAGCAAAGCCATTTGTAAATTTACACCACGGGTCTGTTTATTCAGCAATAATTCAGCAACTTTTTTCATGACTTGTAAGTAAAATCTATGGTCTCCGCGTACATTTATATTTTATACCATCAGCATTGTAATAGCAATAGAAACAATAGTTATTATTGCCAATCTAATATAAGCTTGAAAATCTCCTTTCATGTTGTAAGTCCGAGTCGTCTGCTGGCCCTCACAATTTTCTGGATTCCCAGCATGCTTTTCAGCTTACCCTCTGCTGTTTAACACCCCGGTCGCATCAAGCCCGACTTTGAAATCGTGAGATTTACAGTGAAGTCGCACCATTTCTAAGTTGGGGAACATGCTGATTTCAGGTGCAATTTGCAAGACATCTGATACAGCTGTCTATGCAAATCGCACCAAAAGTACTTCATGTACTACTCTTGAAATTGGTGCGGCTCCGACCAAGTTGGAACCACACCAATATGACCGCTCCAATTGTGGACAATAGTGTGCGACTTGGCATGCAATTTTCAAGTCGCAGGGCATGCAAATCGCATGCCAAGTTACACCCAGTGCGACCGGGGGGTAGTACATTATTTCTTTAAAGCAGCAGTTCAATAAAAAAAAGAAACTGAAAATGGGACTTCTTATGGTTTTCTTTCAACAATGGCTTTCTTCTTGTCACTCTTCAATAAAGGCCAGATTTGTGGCGTGCATGTCTAATAGTTGTCCTGTGGACAGATTCTCCCCCCTGAGCTGTGGATCTCTGCAGCTCCTCCAGAGTTCCTATGGGCCTCTTGGCTGCTTCTCTGATTAATGATCTCCTTGCCCAGCCTGTTAGTTTAGGTGGACGGCCATGTCTAGGTAGGTTTGCAGTTGTGCCATACTCTTTCCATTTTCAGATGGATTGAACAGTGCTCTGTGAGAGGTTCAAAGCTTGGGAGATTTTTTTTATATGCTAACCCTGCTTTAAACTTTGCCACAACTTTATCCCTGACCTGTCTGGTGTGTTCCTTGGCCTTCATGATGCTGTTTGTTCACTAATGTTCTCTAACAAACCTCCAAGGGCTTCACAGAACAGCTGTGTTTATACTGAGATTAAATGACACACAGGGGGACTCTATTTACTAATTAGGTGACTTCTGAAGGCAATTGGTTCTACTAAATTTTAGTTAGAGGTATCAGAGTAAAGGGGACTGAATACAAATGCACGCCAGACTTTTCAGATTGTAAAAAAAATTGAAAACCATTTCTCATTCTCCTTCCACTTCACAATTATGTGCCACTTTGTGTTGCTCTATCACATCAAATCCCAATAAAATACACTTACGGTTTTGGTTGTAACATGACAAAATGTGGAAAATTTCAAGGGGGTGGAATACTTTTTCAAGGCACAGTAGATGAGATGAGTGCATTGAAAATTCAGTTTTGATCAATTTTCAAATATACTGTATATACTGTAGGTATGATCGTTTGTAGACTCTACAGCTGTGCACTGATTTTACCAGAGAAATGGAGCAGAATACATTTTGGCCTAAATTTGTGATGAAATATTATTTATTTACAAAGTTTTATAAGATAAACTAAGAAAAATGATTCTCTTCCAAAACCTTCCCTTTATTTAGAAAAAAAACCACTGGTGATTAAATGTCACCAAAAAAAAGAGCTCTATCTGTCTAAAAAAACTTAAAATGAAATAGAAAATCATTTGGGTACAGTGTTTCATGACTGAGTAACTATCATTCATGTTTACAAACTGTTTAGGTGAAAAAGTTTGTATAAGTAAAGTATACATTACAACAGATAGGCCATTACATAAGTAAATGCAATGTAGTATCAAAAAGCATAACAAAATATCTTTGTAAAAAGAGATATAATGTACATTTTGTATAACAAATACCCTGAAACCAGTCTAAGTCACTAATAAATTGTATAATGTAATACTGTTATAATGAATCACTGATATACTATTGACTTATCAAAAAATAAAAGATAAAAAAGGAAAAATAAAGAATCAAACAAATTGAGTTCTTAATCACTGAGTGTTTTTCTGATAGAGAGCCATGGGTCCCATTTTGCATTGAAGATATGCATGGTTTCAGAGGTCATATGGAAAATTCTCTCAGACAGCATAACACAGTCAACTCTATTCATGGTATGTGAGAAGGGAACCAAAGGGCTTTTCCAATTGAAGGCTGTAGACCACTGTGTGGTGACACATATAGTATGGATCAGTTGAATTACAAGCCAGGAATTGGTGCAAATAATAAACATATCGATGGAGAGAGAATGACGGGGCCAGACACCAGACGAGAGACTAAAGAAGATATTCTAACCATATTGGTTTCAAAACTTCACAATCCCAAAACAAATGTAAGAAAGAGCCCACCACTAAGCAGCCTCTAAAACAACTTTCAGAAGAATCCACATACATATTATGAATTGTAGGAGTATAATACCAACAAGTTATTACTTTCATAGATGTTTCTCTTGTGGAAATAGAACGGGTGCATCTACAAAGATTCAGTAACATGTTAGACCATTCCACTAAAGAGTATTGGGCACCACATTCTTGTTCCCACTGTAACATGTAAAAGAGTTTATCCGGAATATGTGATGTTTGTATCACTTTGTAGATAGATGATATAATTCCCTTACCTCTAGGAGAAGACTTACATATCCTTCCAAAAATAGTCATATCTTTTGAGGCAGCTAAGGAATAATTTGTGGCAAAAATTGTCTAATTTGATGATATCTATGTAGTCCTCTAAGGGGGATATTTTTAAGAGAATAAACATCTGAAAATGAAATAAAACCTGAACTAGTTTGTAATGAGTATAATGTAGTCAATTTATTGTTTGGCCAACACATATAATTTTTTGGAGATGAGAATGCAGAACCCAATTTACGATCTCCCAAAAAGGAAATCAATGGAGAAAACTGAGAGATCAAGTTAAATTTGTTTTTATACGAGTTCCATAGATGTACAGATTGTGCTATGAGAGTGTTATATGGGGCAGTCATTGTATGAGATATACTAGATACCCAAAGCAAACCAGGCAGGTAGTAAGGATAACTTGACCCTGACTCAAATCTAATCCTGGGGACATTAGAGTGGTGAATATTCCATTGTGCAAGTTGAGCAAGATAATATGACTATAAATGTGGAAATCTCAATCCACCAGAGGATTGTGAGTTATAAAGTATTGTTTTAGAGAATCTTGGATGTTTGCCAAGCCATATAAATATATTTATCTCTCTTTTAATGTAATCTAGAAATAGAGATTTTTATTGGGAGGGCTCTAAATAAGTACTATATCTTAGGAAGTATACTCATGTTAATGGCTGTCACTTTGCCCAGAAAAGATACAGGGAATGTTTTCCAGAGTTTCAAAAGATGCATAATTTTTTTATAAATAGTGTGGAAATTGTGATGGAATAGGTCACTAAAGGAGTGTGTCAGATCAATTCCTAAATAGGGAATCAAATCTTTAGACCATTGACATGGGAAAGAGATTTTAAGTCTTTCTATCACGAGAAGAGATATATTGATTGATAATGCATTAGATTTAGTGAAATTGACCTGTAAACCTGAAAGGGAGGAGAATTGATCAAGGATAGAATGAAGGTTTGGTAAAGAGAGTAATGGTTTAGTGATAAAAAGTAGGGCATCATCTGCATATAAGCAAAGTTTAAATTCTTGAAAACTGTCAGAATATCCTGCAAATGTCTGGATGTTTATTAATCGCTTTAGCAAGGGGCTCCATCGCCAAGGCGAAAATCAGGGGAGAAAGAGTTCACCCCTGATGAGTGCCTCTACCCACAGAGCAAAACTCTGAGTTAAATCCAGGAATTTTGATCCTTGTTTTGGGGGAATTGTATAATGCTTGAAAACCTTGATTGAATTCCCCAACCAAACCAAATCGATGAAGTAGAGTATTAAGATAGGGCCATGTCATGCTATTGAAAGCTTTGTGGATGTCTAAACTTAATATAGCCTAATATAGAGTTCAGATTGTCATCTTGTCTGACATTGGCAGCCAGCCTAATATTGTCTGTAATTGGCCTGTAAGGAATAAATCCTGATTGATCTGGTGAGATAATAGAATGAATAATAGAGGCCAATCTGTCAGCTAGAATTCTACTAAATATTTTTAGATCATTAATAATTACAGAGATTGGCTGTAATTTTGAGGATAAAGGTGGTCTTTTTTAGGCTTAGGTAACAACGACATATTTGCCAATAACATTTCGTCAGGGAGATGATGACCCTGAAGAATGAAATTGAAAAGAGATGAAAAATTAGGGGCCAAACTGTGGCAAAATTCTTATAATAATCTGAGGTATATCCATCTGAGCCTGGCACTGTAGAACTTTTTAAAGATTTAATAACATTGAGTACTTCTACTTCTGTGCAAGGTGAATTTAATCACTCTTTTTTAGCCTTTGTAATTAAAGGAAGGGGAATATTATTAAACCATTCCAAAATGCAATCAGATATTATATCTGAAGGAGGGGGCGAGTAGATTCTTATAGAACTTCTCCAACATTTCCCATACTTCTTTAGGTAATGAGGAGATTTTACCCCATGTGGATTTAAGTTTGTATACGTGAGGGGGACTTATTGTTTGTTTGAGTTTTCATGCAAACATGGTTGAGTTGCTATAAAGTAAAAATTTGTCTTTTGATCATTTTACATTTTTTTCTGTCTTAGCTGATAAAAGCGCGTCCAATTCTAATCTCATATCTGATATGGCTTGAGAGATATCATTAGAAGGAGTTTGAGCATGTATGTTATGTAATAGTTTTAGTTCCTTAGTGAGAGAATGAATTTTTAGCCAATTTTCTTTATTTCATGCTGTAGCAATACTAATAAAGCAGCCTTGTAAGACAGCCGTATGAGCAGCCCATATAATAGAGATGGATATTCCGGGTATAGAATTCAAAGAGAAATATTCCTTTAGAGCTGAAGTAATTTTGTTTTTTATAGAAAGGTCAGAAAGTAAGGAGTCATTCAGATGCCATGAGTATGGAGTATCAGGCATGCCAATACATGAAACGTCCAGTCTGACCATATGATGGTCTGACCATGCACAAGGATATATATCATCTGAAAGAGAGCCTGCCAAGATTACTGGAGTACAAAAAAATGTAGTCAAGCCTGGCTTGAGTTTGATGAGGGTGTGAAAAGAGAGAATATTCTTTAGCACCAGTGTTATGGGCCATCCAGGAATCAATTAATTGATTGCTATTCAGAAGCCTTACAAGAGTTTTAGGAAAAACTTTTGAGCTGGTGGTTGGGTTACTTCTATCCAGAGAAGACTGAGATACTAAATTGAAATCCCCTCCCACCAGCATATGGTAGTGTCCCTCTAAAACATCAAAAAAACTCCAGAAAAACCACCTTATGGGCCTCATTAGGGGCATAAGCATTTGCCATGGTAAGCTCTTTACCATCCAAAGAACCTTTAGTGATTAAGAATCTGCTTTTAGAATCTCTATACACTTGTTGGATATCAAATGCCAAAGAGTTGTCAAAACAAAATAGCAACACCTCTCCATTTAGAAGAGAACGTGGTAAAGAAAGATTGAGAAAATAATTTATAGAAATATTTTGTATTTTTAGCGAGTTGAAAATGTGTCTCTTGTAACATAATGATTTTTGCAACTATTTTTTTATATTGTATAAAAGATTTTCTGCGTTTTGATGGGGAATTAAATCCCTGGACATTGTGTGAAATTATTTTAATTACCATTATGTGGAAAATAAGTAACTATAAAACAAAATATTTCATTTATAAAAGGTATAGAAAACAGGGGGTTCTGCACACAATAGTCAATAATGGAATATCTAGAGATCTTAGTTTATAAGCCTGTATTTGTTTGTGTCAAATAGAGAGAATAGAGAGAATAGAATACAAGATTGGGATCTTGAAGCCTAAGACATTCACGTTACCCGGGAGCCTCAACAAAATATAAAATAACTTGTAAACTTTGTCAAGACAGCCAGCAAAAAACAAAAAGCTAGCGGACAAAATAAGGCAACATAAATACATAAAAAAATGGATCAAGGATCACATCAACACCTGATAACAATCTGTTACTTATGGGACTAATAAGTCCCAAATTCAAACTTGGCAATACCTTAAAAAGAGAATACACCAAGTATGAATAGGGCTGCATTACCATGGAATGGACGGGAAGTACCGGGGAAAAAAATGAGTTCTACAACAGAAAGGTGCAATGTCTTAATTGTAAACCAATGTACCTCAGAGGTAGGGAGCGTAATTCTGCATAGAAGGAGCATAACATTAAGCAACAAACTATAAATCATAAAAGGTATAACCAAAAGAGACAGACAGACCATAATCATATAGCTTTTGTGTGAAGAGGACAAAACACAAAAAAAAAGGTGGTCTTTCTCTTCAACTTATTCAACTAGGTTTTCAACACTAGTGTAGGTCTACTTCAAGATCAGTCATAATGATGTAGTAGACTGTAGTAATTAACTTTTCATCTCATGGTGAACATGACATCTGTCACATCTGGAAGCCAGAGTGAACCAAATTGGTGTTGGACAAGGTGTGTTTGGGGGTCTAAGTGAAGAGTCAGTCTCATGAAGACCAAGTTTGACTAGAATATCAAGTCCTTCTTGCAGAGTGGTGGCAACATATATAGAACCATTATGTGGAATGATGAGTTTGAAAGGAAAACCCCATCTATAATGGATCCTGGCTGAAGTAAATTATTGTGTCACTTTTTTCATTTTCCAGCGTCTCTCTAGTGTAGCTGGTGAGATGTCAGGAAAGCTTTGAATCTTAACGCCATCTAAGAAGATGTTTTGAATGTTCCTCGCAGATCTTAATATGTCTTCCTTAATTAAAAAGTTCTTCATGCAAAGAATCAGATCTCTTGGAGGTTTATCTGGTGGTGGTTTGGGGCAAAGGTCCCTGTGAATGCGATCACAAGTGAAAGCTGTGGGATCCTGGTCAGGTAATAGTGATTTGAATAAGCATCAGATCTGTAACTGATTCAGGGATACCACAAATTCTGAGATTGTTTCTCCTGTTTCAGTTGTCAAGATCTTCAGCTTGGGCTTGAACTAATGAAAAGGCCTGTGAAAGGGATTCATGTTCTCTACTGAGATCTGTATAAGCCAGACTGAGTTCATCATGTTTCATCTCAAGCCTGTCAGTGTGGCCCCCTAGAGCAGCTAACTCCTGTGAGAGAGTGTTGGAAGTCTTATGCAATTCTGATTGGAATTTAGCTGCTATTTTATGATACATATTCTCTAAACTCTTGTCAAGATCAACTTTAGTGAGAGAATTAGAGTACTCAGGATCTTGTGGAGTGATTATTGTATCATGATCTGATGAAGGTAATATATAGGAGAAGCTGAGAGGGCGCCGGGACCATCTTGAGCCATGTGCGATTTTTCCTGTTCCTGCATAAGGTATTGAGTTAGGGATTTCTGGGCACTCTTTTCTCCTTTAGGCAGGCATGCACAGGATCTGAAGATCGATGGGGTGATAGAAGAAATGTAAATATCTATCTGAAGTCCGTCTAACATGGCAGGATTCCTGTCCGGTGTGCGGAGCTGAGCCAAGTAGCTTCTGCTCCGTTCCATGCCGTGCATGCCCCCCCCGTGTAACTATCATGCAAAGTGTGACTGCTGAAATCTGAAACATAACCTGGGCAGGAAGGGGGTGAAACAGTCATGTCTTCAAGTGGTTAATCAGGGATAACAGGGCTGAATGATGTTTGCCTAAATGTCATCATCTCTGGGGATAGAGGAGAGCAGTGAATGTGAGTGATATAATGAGAGGTGGTTTATACGCCCAATGCTCTTTTTTTCAAAAGATGCAGCCATGTGCAGTGAACAAAAGGCAGCTTCAAGAACAGTCAAGTCTAAATCCAAGGTCAGGGAAATCATGGCTCCACATTGAGCACACCAAGCTTAGAAAGGCCCTATCAACATAAAATAAAAAAAAAAAAAAAAACTACAAAAAGGAGATATAAACCTTAAAATGCCACCCTAAAACAAAGGCCCACTTTTTAATGGGATGCCATGTATTACCAAAATAAAATAAAAAAGCAGTTTATTGTAAAATAACAGCCCTGTCAAAAAAAAAGGAAAAAACAAATACTGTATGTAAAAAAACAGAGTAACTGAAAAACCCTAAATTAGCTCCACTGAAAAAAAGACCATTTTTTGTTAAAGTGAATAATGATGAGCAGAAAACGCCTGGGTTTTGTTCAAGCATTGTTCGGAGAACATGTTTTTGATAGTTTCTGAGCTAATAGACAAGGAATTGTCAAACACATGGCATGGGGATTGCTCTCTTTCACTGGCTGTAAACCCTTACATATACCAAGTGAGGTGACCAGCCTCAGGTGATACTAGAAGTCCAAATCCTCCTATATAAGTTGTAGCTGTTTATCTGCAGCCCTCTCCCCTCTACAGCCATTTAAAGTGTAGAATTGACACAGCTCTTCTGAGCTTCAAGAAGGCTGGAGGCAGAAATCTGATGTCATACACTGCACAGCGCAGACAGGAGAGCAGGATATAATCGGAGATCTGAGTGAAATGAATGGACACACCCCTCTGCACAATCTCATAGGGAAACATGCACAGCTGAAGCCGTCAATCACAGGCTGTGTGCTGGAGGCCCCTCTCCTATCACCTGTGATTGCTTATAGTCAGGGAAGCCTGCCAGAAATGACTCAAACTCAGTGCTTTGGATTGAGACAATTTAGACACTATCGAAAAATATGCTTTGTTCCTTTGTCATGGTCCAGGTTTACAACCATTTTAAATTGTATTTGAAAGCACTGATTTTATTAATACTCAAAGTGACACATTTAACATGAAAGTTTCATTAAATGCCATGCCTGGCGGGTGCCCCGACACTGCCTTTGAAGTGGCTCATCTGTATGATGTATACAACCTACTACAGCAACACCGACATACAGTTGCAAGAAAAAGTATGTGAACCCCTTGGGATTACATGGAGTTTTGCATTAATTGGGCATAAAATGTGCTCTGAACGTCATCTAAGTCACAACAGTAGAAGAACACAGTCTGCTAAACATAATACTACACAAACATTAGATGTTGCCATGGTTTAATTGCACATAACATGTAAACATTCACAGTGCAGGGAGGAAAAAGTATGTGAACCTTTGGACTTAATAACTGGTTGACCCTCCTTTGGCAGCAATAACCTCAACCAAACGTTTCCTGTAGTTGCAGATCAGACCTGCACAACGATCTGGAGTAATTTTGGACCACTCCTCTTAACTGTTTCAGTGTAGCAATATTCTTGGGATGTCTGGTGTGAATTGCTCTCTTAAGGTCATGCCACAGCATTTCAATCGGGTTGAGGTCAGGACTCTGACTGGGCCACTCCAGAAGGCGTAGTCTGTGCTGTTGCAGCCATTGTTTTGTTGAATTACTTGTATGCTTTGGGTCATTGTCCTGTTGCATCACCCATCCTCTGCGGAGCTTCAGTTGGCGGACAGATGGTCGTACGTTTTCCTGCAAAATGTCTTGATAAACTCTGGAATTTATTTTCCCATCAATGACAACAATCCGTCCAGGCCCTGAGGCAGCAAAGCAGCCCCAAACCATGATGCTCCCTCCGCCATGTTTTACAGTGGGGATGAGGTTTTGATGTTGGTGTGCTCTGCCTTTTTTGCTCAACACATAGTGTTGTGTGTTCTTCCCAAACAACTCAATCTTGGTTCCATCTGTCCACAGTATATTTTGCCAGTAGTGCTGTGGAAGATCCAGGTGCTCTTTTGCAAACTTCAAACGTGCTGCAATATTCTTTTTGGACAGCAATGGCTTCCTCCGTGGTGTCCTCCCATGTACTCCATTCTTGTTTAATGTTTTCCTTATTGTAGATGTGTCAACAAAAATGTTAGCATGTGCCAGAGATTTCTGTAGGTCTTTAGCTGACACTCTGGGATTCTTCTTTACCTCATGCAGCATTCTGCACTGTGCTCTTGCAGTCATTTTTACAGGACAACCACGCCTAGGGAAAGTAGCAACAGTGCTAAACTTTCTCCATTTGTAGACAGTCTGTCTTACCGTGGACACATGAACATCAAGGCTTTTGGAGATACTTTTGTAACCCTTTCCAGCTTCATGCAAGTCAACAATTCTTGATGGTAGGTCTTCTGAGAGCTCTTTTCTGCGAGGCATGGTTCACATCAGACAGTGCTTCTTGAAACCAGTAAACCCAAAACAGGTGTGTGTTTTTTAAGGGCAGGACAGCTGTGAGCAACACATCCAATATCATCACACTGATTGGAGTCAAGGTTGGCTCACTCCTGGCTCCAATTAGCTCTGGGAGAAGTCATTAAGCTAGGGCCTCACATACTTTTTCCTCCCTGCACTGTGAATGTTTACATGTTATGTGCAATTAAACCATGGCAACATCTAATGTTTGTGTAGTATTATGTTCAGCAGACTGTGTTCTTCTATTGTTGTGACTTAGATGACGTTCAGAGCACATTTTATGCCCAATTCATGCAAAACTCCACGTAATCCCAAGGGGTTCACATACTTTTTCTTGCAACTGTATACAAAGAAAAATGAGCTTAAACTGCTGGCAAAATAACAGTTCCCAGCCTCTTTGTTCTGTTTGTAAACAAACCAGCCGGGGATTCCATTCATCTATGCCAGACCCTTATCCTAGATGTGGGACTGGTGTGGATGTTAACGTGTTAATGGTAGACCCACCACAAAAAAAGGCTTGAGGTGCCTACCAATTCACACCAGGTCCTTCCAATCAGACTCTTTCAGCGGGTGGGCAAACATCAGGCATCACTTTTTATGATGGAAAATGTCAAAAACAGTGTCTTTGCTTATTTTTTTACAGTTTACATTTTTTAAATACATCACTAGGAGTATTATGTACATTTATCCATTCATATGAGGATGCGGTATCTGGGTGCTCCATATTGTTAGAGGCTTATTGGAATCTGGAAGCCCCCTTTGTCTGCAGACCCTAAAACCACAGGGATAGGATTGTAGGAAAGAGGCCCTTGTTCTCAATGTACCACCTCATGTTGAGGGCCTGTGGCTTCCTGTCAATGGCTGACCAACACCAAGACCTTGGGAAGTCCCTGTCAGAGCAGATATTGCATGCTATACAGTGATGTAAGAGTGGCCAGCTTGGTCAACAAAGAAAAGTTAAATGAAACCTGGAGGTAGGCTTTAAATGGTGAAGAGACTAATGGAGCCTGCATTCCTGGAATGGAGAGAACTGGGCCACTGAAAGGGTTTGTATACTGTTTTATCTATTACAGAAAATACCTTTTTGGTTTCTTTAGACTACAGGTAGTATGCAATTAGGAATAATTATTTTAATACATTAGATTTTTAGATATTTATTGAATAAATCAGATCCCCCAAGAGATACAATGACTGTTTGTCACATGCTTATTCATCAGCTTACACAAGTGGCACTTCTAGCTGTAACGGTCTTAAAGACAAGTGTTATCATTGTAACCAAATGTACAGAATTGTGAGATATCGACATACATCCAGATATGAGTAGAATTTATCCGATTCTGATAACAGCTCCATCTTTCTACTGAAAAAGATTTGTTATTATCAGTTTCACAAACGGATTCTGCTTTCATTGCTTGGTGCTCATCCTGCAGGATGGAAGTCCGTCTACTTTTACCTCTCCTCCTTCTACATGGGGTCACCTTGTTCTGTGCAGTGGACGGAGACATTATGAGGGAGGGTGAGTACCCAGTGGTAACAGATTTATTCTGTCTAAAATAGACCCATAAGAAATGGAAGGTCAACAAAATCCACCAACAGCTATGCAAAATGAGGACCCACATAAAGAATCCATTCACATAATTTCCAGACAGATAGACCACCACATTACACAGGGGTTGGTAAAATAGCTGGGCAGTCAGATCATATCTAAAACTAAATCTTCCTGTATGTGACCAGCATGATTCATAAAGTCCATGGGAAGACACAAGAAGATGGTGAGAAGATCAGACCTTCCTTACAAGGTTCCAAGCTATAAGTGCAATTACAATATAATCCGTATCCAATCAGATTTATAGTTATAGATTTGTAATAATACAATAGAGCTTTGGGTTTTTATTGCATTTGCTAATTTTCCAGCATCAGATATACTAATGAAGAAGGATCTTCTCAAAGCCTAGCAGGGAATTTCCAAAGACTGATGTGCAAGGAACAGGGAGGATTTAAGTTTGGATGTGCAATAGGTTCAGACAAATTGATAGTGAGGTTGCAGTTCCATTTATGTTTCCACCAATCGCTGAATATAGTTGCATAGATAGTCAGGTTGAAAAAAAAGACTCAAGTCCATATACATTCAGCAATAAAATAAATAAATAAATTCCATATAGAGAACCCAATATCCACAGCTGATGCAGAGGAAGGCCAAAAAAACTCTATATAAAGCATGATCCAATCTGCTCCAGCGTGGAAAAGTCAGATATTTCCTGGATCAACAAACCCCGGAGTTATTATTTATAATTCCAGTTAAACTTTTTGCATTTAGAAATGCATCCAGCTCTTTTTTAAAACAATCTACTGAGCTGGTCAGAACGAGTTCTGAGGGAGTCTATTCCACATTTTCACAGCTCTTACTATGAAGACAGATCTGGGGGTTAAAACTCTTTTCCAGCAGACATACAGAATGCACTCTTTTCCTTTATGATGACCTTAAAGTAAATAATTCTAAATCAAGTTTACTATATGAACCATTTACAGTATGTATTTATACATGGTGATCATATCCCTCCTTTATTCTCCTCTTCTCAAGAGAGAATAAATTCAGTTCAGCTAATCTTTCCTAATAGTTGAGCTCCTTCAATCCCCCAATATCATTTTTGTGGATTGGAACCCAAAACAGACCTGCCTATTCCAGATGAGGTCTACTAATGATTTGTACAGGTCAGATGATGTTTCTCTCGCTCTCTCTGGAGCCTATACCTCTCTTATACACAAAGGATTTCGCTTGCTTTAGAAACTGCAACTTGGCATTCTTTTTACTAAAACTGATAAAAGAAAGAACCACACTGGGAATATTAATCTAGTCTATAGACCCACCAACCTCACCACTAAGAACACTGATGCTTGGGGTACACCACTAATAACACTGAACCTTGGGGTACACCACTAATAACACTGATCCTTGGGGTACACCACTAATAACACTGATCCTTGGGGTACACCACTAATAACACTGATCCTTGGGGTACACCACTAATAACACTGATCCTTGGGGTACACCACTAATAACACTGATCCTTGGGGTACACCACTAACACTGATCCTTGGGGTACACCGCTAATAACACTGATCCTTGGGGTACACCGCTAATAACACTGATCCTTGGGGTACACCGCTAATAACACTGATCCTTGGGGTACATCACTAATAACACTGATCCTTGGGGTACACCACTAATAACACTGATCCTTGGGGTACACCACTAATAACAATGAATCCTGGAGTACATCACTACTGAATAATTAATAAGTGGAACTGCACAAGTATCAGATGGGACTCACTGCAATTGACTGAAAATATTGATCAAAAATCCCAGCTATCATATAAATGATAATCAATCTGAATTACAGTCAGTTCTCTGACACAGATTTGTTCGGTTGATCAGAAACGGACAAATTCCACCACGGCTGCTTGACTTTGCAGAGCTGAAATCTATTGAGAGCTCAAAAACAACTGAATGGAGAGCTTTTGATTTGTGACTTTTTATGTAATTTGATTATTTTGTTGACATTGAATGATGGATTGTATGATCATATGAATAAGTGTGTGACCACCAATACAGTCATCTAATATACTCATTTATTTTCCCTTTAAATGTAATCGGTTACTTTGGTGCAAAAAGACATTTATCAGATTCAGTGTGTGATATATTTGATCTGAGATCAGGGAAACGTGCAGAATAAGAAGGATCCAATCTACTACTATTAGTAGACGTCTGGCGGGTATTGCACCCAGTGAGAGGGACTTTATAATATGTGTGGCACCGAGAAGAATGTAAAGTAGGATGAATCTTTTTTTATTTCACATTTGTTATTGTGTTGGCAATCTGCTTCCCAAATTGGTATTCAGTTTAGATGAGATCACTATCTGGTCTTCCTACTTGTTCTTCATGGAAATTGAATGAATCATTACTAAGAGAAGAGCGTGTGTTACAGGCCCTAAGGGGGACCATAGAGGAGTACAAAATAACCATCTGACAGACCCCACTAAACTGTCAATTAAATGGGAAACATTCAAATGTGTCTTAAGGGGTTCAATTCAATTAGGATCAAAATTGAAGGAAAGATCCAATCAAATATCTACACTAGTGAAGGATATTTGTGCTCTAGAGCATTGCCATAAAGCAAATATATACAGCAAATAGTGCAGAGCTAAAATAAAGTGTAATCCAAATATTGAATGAAAGCATACATCCAGGAAGGAAAAAAATCATTATCTCCACAGTAGATATATCTATTATGTGCATATAATATATAGTGACTACAGATCAATAAATACATACTGTAAATATTACACCAAATAAAGTAAAAAAGTGCTGAGTGCAATAAATAATTACTAAATAAATAAAGTTCATAAAAGAATCCAATGAAAAAAAAGAGCAGGGATAAGCAATCGAGGAGTAATTGTGTTAGCAATCCAAAAAAGTGACCGATCTTCAGTGCAATCCGTCACCACAATGCACTCACCAGAAGCCAAAGAAAGTGAAGCATAATCAGACACTGCAGACAAAACTGGAATCCTCTGGTGTATCTTCACAATGAATTAGATTGCTGGCCAAGAGTTATGCCCTGCTGGGGGAATTGCTTACCACACAGAACCAATAATTCAGAGGCAAACATGGACTCAGCAGCATGTAAGGTCCACACGACGTGTTTTGTGCACATACACGTCTTCAGAGGGATACACCTTTGAGGGATTCCTCTTTATGTAAAAGCCCAGGGCCGCATGGATTTTCAGGGCATTTTATAAGACCCTGGAGGACCACGTTTCCTCAACTTTACCACGTACTGTACATACAATGCGGTCTCAGATTCTATTTTCTAGACAAACTCAAGAGGCCCATACACCGATATTCCTGAAGGACGAGACTCCTCCCTTTGCTCTAACTACCTCCCAATATCACCTATAAATATAGATATAAAGATCTTCTCTAAGATTATTGCCTGGTGCTTAAAATCTTTTATTCCATTTCTTATACATCTAGACCAGACAGGCATTGTTCCTTTTAGGGAGGTGAAAGATACCACTAAAGCCTTAACTCTAATGGACTACGCTAAGAAAAACAAAATACCTCTCTGCCTCTTAGCAGTAGGCACAGAAAAAGCATCTGATCGCCTAGTGTGGCCCTTTCTGTCAGAGACTTTGACTCAGAATGGGATACTATCAGGACCTGGACAAGGGGTGGGCAGGAGTGCCCTGGGCACTGTGGCATTATGTGAGGTAGGGGGGCACCACAATGAGGTTGAGGCAATGGGATTTTAGTTGGGAAAGGCAATTTGCAGGGGATAAGAATTGTTCTAGGAGGGGAAATTTGGGGAGGTGTGCTAGGAGTGGTGATTTGAGGGGATTTGTGTTTGGAGAGGGAATTGGGGAAGAAGATTGGTGCTACGAGGGGGAATTTGGGGTGGTTTGTGTTAGAAAAGGTAATATGGTGGTGGTGGTGGTGGGGGGGGATTTGTGCCAACAGGGATGATTGGGGATATTTGTGGTAGGAGGGGAAATTTGGTGATATTTGTGTTAGGATAGAGGACTGAGGAGAATTTGTGCTGGGAAGGGGGATTTGGAGTGGAGGGGAGAGGATTTGTTCTCAGAGGTGAAAATTGAGGGGTAGAGGATTTGTACTAGGGGGGGATATTTTTATGGGGAGGTGGATTTGTGCTGGGGCAAATAGGGAATAAGGATTTGTGTTGGGAAGGGGATTTCAAGAGGGGGCAGATTTGTACCTGCAGGGGAAATTTATGCTTAGGGGGTAAGCATGCAGATTAGTTCTCGATTCTTTTTTTTGGGGGGTTGGGATTTTTACTAACATATAATGTCCATACATCTTGGGAGAGGGAGGTGCAATCTGGCATGTTCACCCCCGGCTCTAGATGATCTTGTCCAGGCACTGGATACTATACAATATAAGCAATCCTGAAAAGTTCTTTGGAACAGTACACTCTGCACTTTTAAAACATATTTGGGCCTGTTCCAAACCAAGATTAAAAATGGATGTTCTTATAAGGAAGAAACTCCGAGGAGGATTAGGATTACCACTCTTAGCACTTTACCAGAAAGCAGCCCATATGGCTAGACTTACAGCATAGATAGCATACAGTATATCATTCAGAGCAGAAACAATGAATGCAGATAGAGGCTCTTCTATCCCCACTACAGCCTTTGTTACTGCCTATAATACCTATTAAAAATGTCCAATAAAGACTAAATTGCCCTTGTTATCACTGCTTCCAAAAATGTGGGATCACTTAATAAAAACAATAGCCATCCCGACATATGTAAGCTCAACGACATCAATCCTGGGTAACCCGGATTTCCCACCAGGACTACACACACAGGGACTACTTAAGTAGACCTCCCTCTCCATCTCTCCAATATACAGTATAATGTCCTTTCAGACAATAATATAAAATCCTTAAGGGAATAGTGTCAAGGTCCTACCTTTTCCCTGAGGTTATGTTACTCCATGTGCTGGCGTCCATCTTGGATTCTGCTGTGCATGATGGGAGTCCTTTTATGCCTTCAGGTTTCTGTGGTCCATCCCCCAGAGGGGTGTGGCTGATGACATATCAGCCTGTGGCCCGCACATGCTCTTTGCACTTGTGTCTTGTGTCTTTGTGTTGCTATTACTCTGTTCTGACTCTCGTGACTCTCCTGGTATCTGATTCGGCTTGTCTTGACTATTCTTTGTATTCTCCTTTGATCTGACCCTCTGTTGCTGAACCCGGCTCGTGACCTGTGATTCTCGTCTGCTGTCCTGTACTGTTCTGTCCTGTTGTTGACCCCGGCTTGTCTGACTACTCTTTTGTCTCTTCCACCAGCTACACGCCATTGGCGGCGGCCATTACCGCAGCTGAGGTGTCTCGGGGGCCGCGACCTGGTTCCTGGCTGCGTCAAGTCCATCCCCACCATCAGGGGCCCTGGTGAAGGACAGCCTGGGACTTAGACTCCGCGCCCTGAGGGACTTCGGTCTGTGGGTGGTGGTTGTCCTCAGCCAGTGCGTTACATTGTTAGGCCTGCCTGTCCGTTCCTCAGCTCCTGCCCTGACAAATAGTCTGCGGGTACCAATCAGGTGCAGGGAAACTGGCTGGTGTATTTCCAGTTTAGGAATTGTATACAAACCTTTTACAGAATGGTCCCATACACAGACCTTTTACAGCTCTGGAAAAACCTATGCCTAGGGATATATGTCCCGATAAGTCCAATATCAACTATTTACATCATGTTGTTGTCTTCTATAACTCCAGGAGTACCATACTATATAGCTGAATGGGAAAAGGAACTGGAAAGTATTATTTCTTAGGAAGATATTACTAAAACATTTATGTGGACTCATAAAATGTCCACAGTAAGCAGAATCCAGGAAAAGAGCTTTAAACTATTATCAAGATGGATCCAATACCCAGTAAGCACAGAATATTCCCACAAAAGTCAAACAAATATTGGAGATGTAAAACACACCTAGGTACACTACTCCACCTTTGGTGGCCCTGCCCCAGGATTGTTCCTTCTTGGTCAGCTGTATTCAATGTTTACCAATCTATAACAAATACCAAAATTACTCAAACTCCGCAGATGGCATTGCTGTCCATCATCCCAGGCTCTGTCAGGGAGGCCAAAAAGGGGTTTTTTTTTCAGACCCCCCTTAAATAGTGGAATGGGTAGAGGAAATGCAATACCTTTGGAGAATGGAGGAACTAACTGCATGCAATGTTAAGAGATAATGATGAGAATTTTTTTGCAATATGGTCTCCGTGGATATCTTTTTGTGCATCCTTGGTGCTGAGGGAATAGATTGAGGTGGGCAATACGGCTACAAAAAAAAAAGCTGATTAGAGGACATGGAGGGGTATATGCCCCTGAATGGATCATAGGGGGGCTTGCGGGGGTGGTGGAAGGAGAAAAAAAGCAAATTATATTTTGTTTTGAATGTTTTTGGTGTGCGTGTTTTCTTTATGTAGGGGTGTGATTTAAGAACTTTAACATACGAGGTGTATAAGTATTAAGGCGATGCTCTCGTGATATTAATGGCTGGTTGAATTATAGATTTTATAACAAAAAAGTGAAGGGCTCATCTTTTTACAGGATTATGTTGTGAAAAAAAAAAAAACGTTTTTTTTGTATATAAAACTATAATAAAAAATATAATTGAAAAAATAATTATCCAATGTTTTAGTTTAATACCTCTAAATAAGATTTGGTCATGTTTTATATAAAGAAAGAAAACAGGATGAAGAGTTCTGATTTCCATCCTCATAATGTACAGTTCATATTTCCATCCAATGAATATTGGGATACAACATTTGTTAAATGGGCAGTCCACCCAAAAAATGTCCCTGTCATTGTTAATGTTCTATGTCTCGGTGACCTCCCAGTCAGTGCGGTCCTATCTACTCTGCTATTATTATATGTCTTCCAATCGTATTTTATGTTGCTGTGTATCTGGGAACACAGACCTGTATATATCGTTTATTGCACTAATACAACCAAATGATTTTACTTTTTCAAACTTGCAGCTGTTATGTGAAAGATCCTCTGTGGTTTACATATGTATTTTGGAATAAATGAAATACAAATACATTAAGGGGTCTATTTGAAAAAAAGATTGCTGTTTGTGCTTCAAGAATTTGCCCGTCCTTCATGAAAGATCGCTGCATTTTGTCTAATATGAGTATTATGATTGTCAGCTCCATGTAGTGACCAAAATTCTGTATTTTCTCTATTGCAGATTTTCCCTCACTTCCTGGCTGGTAAAACATTGTCCCCAAAGCAGGAAGTGAGGGGAAATGTCTCCAAGGTGTCATTCACACGTATGCAATGTTGGAACATGTGCGATATTGCACACATTCCCTCAGCACATGAAAACGTGCGATGTTCTGACATGTGCGCTGCGGTTCCATTCATGTTTAATAACACCATAGTGTTCAGGTGAAGCTGGCTTACACATTTTGGCAATAAGCCTTAACTAGAGTCATGAAGCTTTATTCATTTCTATTGTCAAAACGCGCAAGTCAGTGTTACCTGTACACTCTACTCCATGTAACAAAGCTAATTATTCAGAAGAACGAGTTGCCGGATCTGTTGGGGCCGAGTTTACCTGCTGATGGCACTGTGGTTCTCTGAGCTGATAGCTGCAGATTCAGTGACCACCAGCAGGTGTCTCCCAGTAGCTATCAGGTTCCTGCAATCAGCTCCACCTGGCCACGCCTGCTGGGAGGGTATTTAACCTCCACCTCTGCTATTACTCCTTGTGTCAGTGTTTTCATTGCCTTGCTTGCTGCCAGATCCATCTTGCTTTTGAACTATTTTTGCACCCTTACTGATCCTCACCTTGTTCTTGTACCCAGTCCCGATCCCCCTTCTTCTTGCATTGCCCCTGGTACTCTTGCTTCCCATATTGTATATATTTGTACATATTGTATATAGTTAGTTTGCTAGGCTTCTGTTACTTAAGCATTTTTGGATCTGGTCATCTCAGCTGCTGACTCCTGATTGGCTCAATCCTTACTCTTCAGACAGCCAATGCATGTGTGCTAAATCACACCGCAATGTATGGTAGGTTATTACCGTGCCTCGTAGTCAACTTCAACCAATTACAACTGATGGAGTACAGGTTGTGCTCCCCTAGCTTCTTCCCCAACTATAGGTGCCGGGAGAGTAACAGCCGGACCTGGAAGTGACATTTTACACATTGCTAGGTAGGAGAGATCAGTGAATGGACTTGTTTGTCTCCCTCTCCTCTACTCAATAGCACCCATCATGCCAGTTCTGAGACCACAGAGCCCAGAAGTGAAGTGCCATGCAGGAACTTTCTTAGGGCAGGACTGAGTTTTTGGCCCCACAGACTTGTATTATGGAAGCCCCTGAAAAATGGGCATAACACACTTTATGTGTCTTTGCACATTTTGTTTATGTGTTCTCAATGAACGGTAGGATCACGGTTATGAAATTTTCTAAAGTACATGGATACACTATGATATTTATAGCCCTTCATTTATTTTTAATATGTTCAAGTATTCTAATTCTTAAGTGCCTTTTAGTTCTCCCAATATAAATGAGGCCACAAGGACATTCTAAACATATACTACATGAGTGGACTCACAAGTGATAAATGTGGCTATTTCAAATTCCCTTCCATTGGATTTGGATTGGAATTTGGTCAAGCTACTAAATTTATTGTTCACTATACAACAGGCAGAGCATTTGTTTATTATTATCCACTCATGTAGTATATGTTTAGAATGTCCTTGTGGCCTCATTTATATTGGGACAACTAAAAAGGCACTTAAGAATTAGAATACTTGAACATATTAAAAATATAATGAAGGGCTAGAAATATCATAGTGTATCTACTCACTTTAGAAAATGTCATAACCGTGATCCTGCCGTCATTACGTTTTGGGGTGTAGAATTTGTCCCAAGGGCATGGTGAGGTTCTAATAGAATTAGGGAATTGTCAAAGCGCGAAACTAGATGGATATATATGACTGAGGGCCTATCTCCTAATGGTTTAAATGCTGAACTAGATTTAAATTGTTTTATTAGTGACTATTGATAGGATGTAGGTTTGTGAATTTAATTTTATTATATATGGAATTATTGTATTTCATTGTATTTTATTACTATCCTGTTTTCATTTAATGTATTTGAATTGTTTAATTATTTGATCTGAGCTTATTTAGGGTTAATATGATTGTTTAGTCATGTGTATTGGTGCCTGTATGATTTAAATGTATTCTGCTGTCATTTCCTGATCATACACAAGATGACGCTAAGGAATGGCTCCGATTCCCTTTTGATAATGGTATTCTATTGAGCCGTCACCTGAGGCTGATTGCAGGAGGTGTATTTAAACAGCAACCAGGCCTGCAGGTGGTGCCTTGCTGTTTGTTCCCTTGAGCCTCTGCTACCCGCTACCCGTTGCCCGCTACCTGCTACCCGCTCTGTGTCCATCCTCTGTGTCCCATGGTTAATCTCCCATGTATGACCCTGGCTAGCTGGACTACACTTGATTGCTGTACTTGCAAGAAAAATTATGTGAACCCCTTGGGATTACGTGGAGTTTTGCATGAATTGGGCATAAAATGTGCTCTGAACGTCATCTAAGTCACAACAATAGAAGGACACAGTCTGCTGAACATAATACTACACACACATTAGATGTTGCCATGGTTTAATTGCACATAACATGTAAACATTCACAGTGCAGGGAGGAAAAAGTATGTGAACCTTTGGACTTAATAACTGGTTGACCCTCCTTTGGCAGCAATAACCTCAACCAAACGTTTCCTGTAGTTGCAGATCAGACCTGCACAACTATCAGGAGTCATTTTGGACCACTCCTCTTCACAACTGTTTCAGTGTAGCAATATTCTTGGGATGTCTGGTGTGAATCGCTCTCTTAAGGTCATGCCACAGCATTTCAATCGGGTTGAGGTCAGGACTCTGACTGGGCCACTCCAGAAGGCGTATTCTGTGCTGTTGTAGCCATTGTTTTGTTGAATTACTCGTATGCTTTGGGTCATTGTCCTGTTGCATCACCCATCCTTTGCTGCTTGTGCACTTTTCTTCCACACTTTTTCCTTCCACATAACTTTCTATTAATGTGCTTTGATACAGCACTTTGGGAACATCCAACTTCTTTTGCAATTACCTTTTGAGCCTTTCTCTCCTTATGGAGGGTGTCAGTGATGGTGTCAGGTCAGCAGTCTTTCCCATGATTGTGATTCCTACTGAACCAGACTGAGAGACCATTTAAAGGCTCAGGAACCCTTTGCAGGTGTTATGGCTTAATTATCGGATTAGAGTGGGACACTTTGAGCCGAGAATATTCCACCTTTTCACAAGATTCTCATTTTCTGAGATTGTGGATTTGGGGTTTTCATGAGCTGTAAGCCATAATCATCACAATGATGACAAATCACGGCTTGAACTATCTTGCTTTGCATGTAATGAGTCTATCTCATATATTAGTTTCACCTTTTAAGTTGCTGCACTGAAATAAATCAACAAATGCACCAGATTCTAATTTTTCGAGTTTCACCTGTACACATGTACCAGCTAACGATACCAAAAACGTTACTCACCAAATATGCGAGTCTGCTCACTGATGGAGTATTTCACAGAACCTCCAGTACCACTCTAGCAGGGCTTCAGACTTCATGAACCAGCGGTAAGGATAAGGAATATAGATCCGGAATATAGATACAGATATGGAATATAGATCCAGAATATAGATACAAAATATAGGTACGTATACGGAATATAGATATGGAATATAAATACGGATAAAGAATACAGATATGGAATATAGATATGGATACAGAATATAGATACACATATGGAATATAGATACAGATACGGAATATAGATACAGATACGGAATATAGATACAGAATACAGATATGGAATATAGATACGGCATATAGATATGGATACGGAATACAGATACATCATGGTCAGGAAAGAATCTAGTGCAGTGCGATGTGTGCTGTATTCCCTTCAGTGGAGCACAGGGGAGACATCCAGGGTCTTTTAGAAAAAGGAATAAACTGAATGTTTAGCTGGGATTTAAAAACACACCAGTATAAAACGTTTTCTAGTTTTTTCTGGTTATAGGCAGGTGCAGTCTACTTTCTCCACTGCAGGTGGCGCTCTCCCACAACGGCACTAAAGTTGGAGAGAAAGTCAAGTTGAACAGGGTTCCTCTATGATTCCCTGTTTAATGAAGCCATCACATTGGCTGCTCCTGCCCCATGTGACTCTGGTGGCCATCTTGGGTCAGGCAGAGCCTTTTTCGGTGTGGCTGTTTTGGATAAATGCACCTTACCTGCTGATGTTAAAGCTCTTTTCTGGCCCTTGTAAAGCAGAACTTCAAAATAAAAAAAAATAACCTACCCAATGCACACTGTCCCTGATTCCTCCCAAAATGGCCGTCACCCCGTCTCATACACAAACCTTGTTAAAAACTGAAGTGGAAAGCGGTCTCCTGTCCTAGGAGGAAACATTAAGCTGTGAAAAGAAAAATCTGGATGGCAAAAAATGAACAAGATCCCAACTATGCTAAAAAGTGTAAAATATAAAATAAAATGTAATAACTCAGCTGGTCACTAAGGATGAAGAGAGAGCAAGCCTCTGAAATATGTTCTTTAGTGTTATGTATACAAAGGGAAGTGATGAAGATAATGTAAATATGAAGATGTATCATCACTACAACCACAAAGGATCAATGTTTAGATGTTCCAAACACAATGATACAAATGTCAATAAATCACCTAGACCAGAGAGTTACACCCATGAGTCCTCAGAGAGTGAAATTCAGTTATCTGGAAGCCATTGTATATAACTTTTGGGCATTCCTTAACAACTGTCTTGGCACCACATGATTGGTAAATGTAGCATTTGTGGTATCTATGTTTAACTCTTCGCCCTCCTGAGGATTTACCCCCCTTCATGACTAGGCCATTTTTTGCATTACAGTGATGCGTTACTTATCTGACAATTGCACGGTCATGCAACGCTGCACCCAAGTGAAATTTATGTCCTTTTTTTCCCACAAATTGAGCTTTATTTCAGTGGTATTTGATTCTATGCCTTTTTAATTTTTTGTGCTATAAGCAAAAAAAAGAACAAAAATTTGAGAAAAAAAAAACTATTTTTGAGCTTTTGCTATTAACCACTCGGGGACTGCCCGCAGTACATATACTGCTATAAGGCGGCCCCTGTGTGCAGGATCACGTATATAAATGTGATCCTGCTTTCCAGGGTAGGGGGCACGCGCGAAGCGCATGACCCCCATACCCGCGGCACTGATCGTGCCTGCGGGTGTCAATCATCGGGTCCTGGCCAGTGATTACTCTCTGGAGCCCGGCGATTGCCGGCAATCACTGACAGAGGAAGGCTGCATTGTTTTCAATGGCGCTTTCCTCCCTGTCAGCTTTAAGCTCACTGTTCCGGGATCACTGGACACAGCCTCTGGGATCAGTGTGTAACAGCAGTACACACCCCTGCCCCCTAGTAAAAATACTCACCTCACACAGTTAACCCTTTGATTGTCTCCAGAAGTTAACTCCTTTCTTCCCAGTGCCATTATTAGTGTCTTTTTTTTTGCACTGATCACTGTATTGGTGTCACTGGGGATGTCAGTGACCCCAAGTCAGTTCTCCCCCAGTGTCAGAATGTCCTCCACAGTCCCGCCATAAGTCGCTGATTACCGCCATAAGTTGCTGACCACCACTATTAGAAGTATAAATAAAATAAAAACCCAGAATGTATACCGCCATTTGTAAGCGCTATAACGTTCATGTAAACCAATTAATTTACATATATTAGCATTTTTTTTTAGCAAAGACATGTCGCAGAATACATGTTGGCCGAAATGTATGATGAAATTTGATTTACATTTTTTTACTGGACATGTTTTATAGCAAAAAGTCCAAAATATTTTTCTCAAAATTGTCGGACTTTTTTTTACAGCGCAAAAGAAAAAAAAAAAAAAATGCACAGGCGATCAAATACCACCAAAAAAAAGCCCAATTAGTGGAGAAAAAAGGATGTAAATTTAATTTTGGTGCAGCATTGCATGACCACGCAATTAACAGTTAAAGTAACGCAGCGATGTAACACAAACCGCTTCTGTAACCGCGTCCTGACCACCCTGTAGCAGAAATACTGCTACGGGGCGGCATGGGTGCACAAAATCACACACTATATTATATATATATATATATACACACACACACACACACACACACACACACACACACACACATATATACACACACACACACACACACACACACACACACACACACACACACACACACGATTTGCGCTCCCGTGGTTTTCACGCCCCTCCCAGATAGCATCAGATTGCCCATCAGTACATCAGTCATCACATTTAACCCCTTGATTGCCAGGAACACGCTCATACACAATAAACCTCCATTGCTAGTATAGTGTCTGAACGGATCAATATCTTTGATCAGATCAGCACTAAACCAGCGTTCACATGAGTATAGCGTCCCCAAAAATGCAGCGTTAGTGGGATCAGCCCCGGCACCTGCTTTTAGCCCCTACGCTTACCCCCCCTCCTTCTCCCCCAGCAAGTGCAGCGTCAGTAGGTCATTGTCACTTGATACATTGCACACAAAACCGCAGTGTTGGCAAAATCAGGCCTGATCTCTGCTAGCACTTGCCGGTAAATTTTGATGACTCTCATATGCAGCAGAGTGGCAGTACTAGCGCCACGCTACCTTTTGGTGAACTGGCGAGTACTAGTGGCCTAGTACATCCTGGTCATTCACATACCTCTTAGATTGTAAGCTCCCAGGATCAGGGCCCTCCTAACCCTCTTTTATTGAACTGTATTGTCTCCCGTTATACTGTAAAATGCCACACATTTTTTTTTGGCAGATATTTCTTCTCTTTTTTCCCCCATTCAGTCCATAAGCTGCATACAAAAAAAAAAAAAAAAAAAAAAAAAAAAAAAAAAGAACATAGTATACACCGTGTTCCAAATTATTATGCAAATTCTATGTAAGTGTCACAAAGATGAAATCTTTTGTTTCAGTGTAACTCATGGATGGCATTGTGTGTCAGGGCTCTTTTGATCACTGAAAACAATCTCGGACACCTGTGATAATTAGATTGGCCGGTGAGCCCAATTTCAGGAAAAACTACTAAAGGAGGGCGTTCCACATTATTAAGCAGAGCACCATTTTCCATCAATATGGGGAAGAAAAAGGATCTCTCTGCTGCCGAAAAGAGTGAAATAGTTTGATGCCTTGGACGAGGGATGAAAACATTCGATATTTCACAAAAAACTTAAGCGTGATCATCGCACTATGAAGAGATTTGTGGCTGATTCAGAGCACAGACGGGTTGGTGCAGATAAAGGCACATTGAGGAAGATTTCTGCCAGATCCATGCATTGGATCAAGAGGGCAGCTGCTAAAATACCATTACATAGCAGCAAACAGATATTTGAAGCTGCTGGTGCCTCTGGAGTCCCACAGACATCAAGGTGTAGAGTCCTCCAGAGTCTTGCAACTGTGCATAAACCTTCTATTCAGCCACCACTAACCAATGCTCACAAGCAGAAACGGCTGCATTGGGCAGAAAAATACATGAAGACTAATTTTCAAACAGTCCTGTTCACTGATGAGTGCCATGCAACCCTGGATGGTCCAGATGGATGGAGTAGTGGATGGTTGGTGGACGGCCACTCTGTTCCAACAAGGCTGCGACGTCAGCAAGGCGGTGGTGGAGTCATGTTTTGGGACGGAATCATGGGAACAGAGCTGGTCAGCCCCTTTAGGGGCCCCGAAGGTGTAAAGATGACCTCTGCAAAGTATGTGGAGTTTATGACTGACCACTTTCTTCCCTGGTACAGGAGGAAGAACTATGCTTTCCATAATAAAATCATCTTCATGCATGACAATGCACCATCTCATGCTGCAAAGAATACCTCTGCATCAATGGCTGCTATGGGGATAAAAGGAGAGAAAGTCATGGTGTGGCCTCCATCCTCCCCTGACCTCAGTCCTATTGAGAAACTTTGGAGCATCCTCAAGCAAAAGATCTGAGGGTGGGAGGCAGTTTACATCCAAACAGCAGCTCTGGGAGGCTAATCTGACATCTTGCAAACAAATTCAAGCAGAAACTGTCCAAAAACTCACAAGTTCAATGGATGCAAGACTTGTGATCTGCTATCAGATAAGGGGTCAAATGTTTAAAAAGTTAAAATGTTGTTAAAAGTTTGATTGAAATAGCTTTTGATTTCAGTAAATTTGCTGCAAACACAACAAATGACAATTTTCAGTTCTTTGCAACCTATAAAAAAAGTGTTTTGAAACTTACTGTGTGGAATAATTTGGAACAAAAATCCTGTTATCATTAGGAGGTTTGTTCAATAAAATGTGAATTGTACTCTTAATAGCTGATAACATAAGAATTCTGCTGACTGGTACATCACTGGACTTTGAATGGTTATACCAGGACGACGACTACAGCTGCAGGCAATATCCCGGTATCTTTTTTTTAGCCGTCAAACGGATTTCATGTAAAGCTAATCCTAGTGGATAATTAGCTGCAGGATTGATTGTACAAGCAGCGGGAGAGGATGCCCCCCTCCCCCCGCTCACTTCCAAGGCCTTCTCGGGCAGTCCTGTGGCATCGGGGGAACCTGAGAATGCAGTCGGTGTTTCTGCCAGCTGATCATAGAGCTGATTAGAGATGATTGGCCCCATTCTGGTCTCCATAGTCTTAAGAGTGAAGCTAGGAGCATTTCATCACTTCAGTTTCGCAGGATATAAACAGCGCCATTTGTAAATTGTGAAAGCATCTGATCACACTGATCTTGGTTTGATTAGATAATGTAAGGGCAGAGGAGAGATCTAGAGTCTGATAGACCCCAGATTTCTGAAAAAAATATATGACAATTGAAGTTATAGGGGATATTTGCATTCCATGTGATAGCATTAAAAGTGAATAAATAAAATAAAGGGATAGTGTAAAAATAATTAACAAAATCAAAAAAAGTACCCTCCCCCCCCGCACACGGGCACACCTGCGTTCATGAGCCTTGACCCTGTGCCAGTATGGAAACAGCAGTTGCACCATGCATGTGAGGTATCGCCACTAATGTCAGATCTGGGGCAGTAATTGTAACACTAGACCTCCTCTGTAAATCTAAAATGGTAGCTTGTAAAGGCTTTTAAAACATTGCCTATGGATATTAAAAATGTATGCAGTTTGTCGCCATTGCACGGGGCATGCACAGTTTTAAAGCATTTTATGTTTGGTATCTACTTACTCAGCATACAATCATATTTTATATTTTACCAAATAATTGGCCAATATTGAAAAACATTGCGTTTAAAAAGAAATGGCTGCGCGAGTACTATGAAACATGAAAAAATTGCAGCACCCACCATTTTATTCACAAGGGTGTTTGCTTTAAAAAAAAAAAAAAAAAAAAAAAATATATATATATATATATATATATATATATATATATATATATATATATATATATATATATATATATATATATATATATATAATGTTTGGGTTTAAATTAATTTCCCAGCAAAAAAAAAATACTGATTTTTTCATGTGAACAAAAAGTGTCAGAAAAAGCTTGGCCTCCAGGTGGTTAGAAGAGTGAGATGTGTGGCATAAACTTCTAATGCTGGGCATAGAACGCCCCCACCCCCCAAAATGACCCCTTTTTGGAAAGTAGACACCCCACACTATTTGCTGAGAGGCATGTTGGATCAATAGAAGACTATTTTTTTACCACAAGCTTTTGGAAAATGAAAAGTTGTTTTTTTTTTTTTTTTTTTTTTTTTTTAATACACAAAATTGTCTCTTAAATGATTTATTGCTCGCACATTCCATGTGGAATTACCCCCCAAAATACATTCTACTTCTCCCGAGTATGGGGGTACCAAGTACAGGACCCCAAAATCCAATAAGCACTTTCAGGCTTTTAAAGGACTTTATTTCCTCATTCTACTTCCTGACTATCCATGACAGTTTTGGAACCCCTGAAATGCCAGGATAGCACCAAACCCCCCCCCCCAAATGACCCCTTTTTGGAAAGTAGACACCCCAAGGAATTTGATAAGAAGCATTGTGAGTATTTTGCAGATCTCATTTGTGGCCACAAGGTTTTGGAAAATGAAGAAAAAAAAAAAAAAAAAAAAAAAAAAAACACATTTTTTCTTTTTTTATATTTCAAAACCTTGTGAGAAAAAATAAAAAAAAATATGAGATCTGAAAAATACTGACCATGCCTCTTTTTAAATTCCTAGGGGTGTCTATTTTCCAAAAAGGGGTCATTTGGAGGGGGTTGGTGCTATCCTGAAATTTCAGGGCCTTCAAAACTGTGATAGGTAGTGAGGAAGTGAAATGAGGAAGTTACGCACCTTCAGGCTTTCAAAGTGGTCATTGGATTTAAGGCTCCTGTATGTGGCTAGGCTCCAAATAATTCTCACACATGTTGTATCTCCATACTCAGTAGCAAAATATATTTTAGGGTGTAATTCCACATTTGCCCATGGCATCATTTAAATATATCATTTAAATGACAACTTTGTGTAAAAAAAAAAAAAAAAAAAAGTTTGTCATTTTCCAGAAACTTGTAGAAAAAAAAATAGATCTTCCATGGACTCAATATGCCTCTCAGCAGATAGCTTAGGGTGTCTACTTTCTGAAAAGGGGTCATTTGGGGGTGTTTGTACTGTTCTGGTTTTTTAGCACCTCAAGAAATGTGATGGGCAGTCAGAAAGTAAACCTTATAAATGGGGTATGTAGCGCTAGAGAACAGATGACAAGCACAGGGACTGTTACAATATGAAGTAATCATACAAAAGTTCATATAATGACTCATATATAACAGTCAGAAGCAAAAACGGAGATGATCCAATGCTGCTCCAGATCACAATCGGTGAGATAAAGGAAGATAGTGAGGTTGTGCGCTTACCACAAGTACACACAATATGAGCATTGTATGCAATTCAACAGCAACCGGGCATCATGGTCTGGTCAATAGCCTGGGCACCCTCTGGTCATATCCGAACATCCAGGTCACAGGTACACCGCTAACCAAGCTCCCTCTGGCTTTCCAATCCAAAACGCCACCTTACATAAGCTCATTAAAAAACGAGCCGGGAGGCAAGAAAGCGCTTATAGTGAAGTACGTTTATTAAAAACACAAGATGTAAGCAGAACAACCAGAACTTACATCGACAAACTATACATCCAGGCCCAAATAAATAGGCTCCCTGGTGGTTAGTGGTTCATACAACATGCACTGCATACAGATCCAGGTCCAATAGATGAAACCCTGGTGGCTAGTGGTACCATGAGTATATAGTCATATAATAAATGGGTAATGCGGATATACTCATCCAGGTCTGGTGGGGCAGTTCCCTGGTGGCTAGTGGATCCTTAATAGCAAAGGCGTCAGTAGGGTGGATCCCCTAACATGTTTCGAGCTACAGCTCGTTTTCAAAGGGGTGAATCCTGCCCCTAGACACCAGTTTAAAATAGCCCGCGGTCGCGCATTACGCACCGCTCCGGGATACTGCGCATGCGCGAATGACGTCACACGTTAACCATGTAGCTACTGCGCATGCGCGAGCGCGTCATCAATATGGACACTGAAGCCCAATGAAAAGATCTGCCCACACTTAGGCAGGCATAGGGCGGGTCTGGAAGGCTGTTCTCATCCTCCATAGAAGCGGAGACCAGAGCAGCTATCCATAATAGTATATGCACAATCTAGATACACTAGATCGCCAGGGAAATACCCCAGAAGCAAAACAAAATTAAATCAAAAATTATGACATACATTTAAAAAACATAAATATATAAGAACCACATATGTGCATTTTAATGAATAAAACGACTGCAGGATCACATATAATTAAAGTCCTTAAAATGATCCATCCATAACTACACCCAAGTTAAAAGATGGAATAAGAAACGATTAAATAAAACCATATAATCGTGACACATTTCAATGACATATATACTATTATCAGAAGATAAGTGTCACATACTAATGACAAACAGTAAAACAATGCTAATGATCATGTGATGTCATGTAAAGAAATATATAATAAATATCAAATATTTATACCCACATAATTAATATTATACAATACAAAAGAACTAACGATCAAAGTGCAGAGTGAAAATCATGCACAATGATATCAATCTACCTTTATTAGGAAATCACATAGATGTCAAAGTGGGATATAAACCATCTAAAAATGATGGATAGCATTCTATATAGACAGTCATTACCCAGCAGTAAATATGTCAATATAAATTCAAAGACCCCATTCCATCATTCAATGGTAAAACCATATCAAAATGCACCCCAGGTAACGGTAAAATGTACCGAAATTAGCACATAACTGGTAAAAAATCTAAAAACATAATACAGGTAGCAACGTGGACGAATCAAAGTCTAAACACATAAAAAAGCTGAATTGATAGAAACAATGAACCTACTAAAACCCGAATCAACTGTTATCAATAAAGCAGTTGATGTCCAGGTCTACATTCAAGCCTCTGGGCTGAAGAGACTTGAGCTCTACAATCCACTTTGTCTCAAGACGGGACACCGCTCTCATCTTATGACCCCCCCTCCAATGCTGATCAATCACATCAATAGCTGTGAATTTCAGTGATGAAGGGTCTTTAGCATGACACTCTTTATAATGCTTAGATAATGAGTGGTACTCATAACCCTTTTTGATTTTATTGTAATGTTCCCTGAGGCGATCCCTCAGGCGCCTTGTAGTTCTACCTACATATTGGAGATTGCATGGACACTGCAGAAGGTATACAGTGTGTGTGGTATTACATGTAATAGTCTGATGTATGGTATAACTCTTTCCGGTAATGTTAGAACCAAACTCCTTAACTTTGGTTTTATGTACCCCATTATATCTACAGGCAATACATTTATTGCGCGGGAAGAACTTTTTTTGGTTTAATCATAACTTTTATCTACAGGTCACGGGTGTTGCGATGGGGGCTAGGTTTGCCCCCAGCCTGGCCAATTTGTTTATGGCCCAGAGGCTTGAATGTAGACCTGGACATCAACTGCTTTATTGATAACAGTTGATTCAGGTTTTAGTAGGTTCATTGTTTCTATCAATTCAGCTTTTTTATGTGTTTAGACTTTGATTCGTCCACGTTGCTACCTGTATTATGTTTTTAGATTTTTTACCAGTTATGTGCTAATTTCGGTACATTTTACCGTTACCTGGGGTGCATTTTGATATGGTTTTACCATTGAATGATGGAATGGGGTCTTTGAATTTATATTGACATATTTACTGCTGGGTAATGACTGTCTATATAGAATGCTATCCATCATTTTTAGATGGTTTATATCCCACTTTGACATCTATGTGATTTCCTAATAAAGGTAGATTGATATCATTGTGCATGATTTTCACTCTGCACTTTGATCGTTAGTTCTTTTGTATTGTATAATATTAATTATGTGGGTATAAATATTTGATATTTATTATATATTTCTTTACATGACATCACATGATCATTAGCATTGTTTTACTGTTTGTCATTAGTATGTGACACTTATCTTCTGATATAGGTCATTGAAATGTGTCACGATTATATGGTTTTATTTAATCGTTTCTTATTCCATCTTTTAACTTGGGTGTAGTTATGGATGGATCATTTTAAGGACTTTAATTATATGTGATCCTGCAGTCGTTTTATTCATTAAAATGCACATATGTGGTTCTTATATATTTATGTTTTTTAAATGTATGTCATAATTTTTGATTTAATTTTGTTTTGCTTCTGGGGTATTTCCCTGGCGATCTAGTGTATCTAGATTGTGCATATACTATTATGGATAGCTGCTCTGGTCTCCGCTTCTATGGAGGATGAGAACAGCCTTCCAGACCCGCCCTATGCCTGCCTAAGTGTGGGCAGATCTTTTCATTGGGCTTCAGTGTCCATATTGATGACGCGCTCGCGCATGCGCAGTAGCTACACGGTTAACGCGTGACGTCATTCGCGCATGCGCAGTATCCCTGTGAGGGACCGCCGAGCGGCACCACTAGCACTCCACTGGTCAGGTGTGCCCAGAGCGCGGAGTCTAAGCCCCAGGGTACTTGTTCACCAGGGCCCCTGATGGTGGGGATGGACTTGTAGTACCCCGAGACCAGGTCGCCTCTACTGAGCACACCTGTCAGTGGTAGGGGTGTTCGCCAGGGGCTCCAACCAGGGAGAGCCAGATGTGAGGAGGTCGGGTGACCCCGATGGGATGGATGGATGGATGGCTGAGCAAGTGCGTAGTCAGACAGGCCGAGTCGGTAACGTAGAGGACAGTAGGGTACAAGGGAGCAGGCAGAGAATCGTCGGGTCACACGCCATGTCAGCAACAGGAGGTCAGATCTAATGAGGGGCATCCAGGGAGAGAGGTCAGGCAAGCAAGGGTCTGGGCAGGAGAAATCAGCAGGTCAAGAAACAATCCGGGTCAATAAACTTACTAGGCACAGGTACAGAATCACAGGAAGCAGGTAAGACCAGAAGGCAACGCAATGACAGCTCAGGGACCTTTAAATATCCCGCCCTGCACTGCCATTGGTGCCCAGCGGGCGGTCGCGGCTCCTACTGCGCATGCGCGAACTCCGCGGCCGGCCCGGACCTAGTGCCCGTGTACAGGGCGGAGCAGTGCGCCTGCGCCATCGCGGCAGGGATCGAGGAGATCCCTGACATTGCCCCCCCCCCCTACGGGCAACCTCCGGATGCCCACCCGATCTCGCCACCACGGGTGAGCACAAAGAAACCTCCGGACAAGTCTAGGTGCATGGATATTATGGGCTGGTTCCCACGAATTGTCCTCAGGGCCGTAGCCCTTCCACTTGATGAGAAATTGGGTCTGGCCCCCCCTTCGTCGGCACTTCAGGATTGCCTCCACCTCGAACTCTTCTTCCTCTTCAACCGTTACGGCCTTCGGGGGCCTGGATTCCCGTTCCGGGAAGGCATTAGGGACTACTGGTTTCAACAGGGACACGTGGAAGACAGGGTGGATCCTGAGTGTCTCAGGGAGAACAAGTTCATAGGCCACTTCATTGACCATCCGTTTGATTCAAAAAGGGCCTATAAATTTAGGTCCCAACTTTTTTGACGGGCAGAGCATCTTCAAGTTCGACGTAGCCAGCCAAACCTTCTCTCCGGGCTGCAACACCAGGTCCCCTCTTCGCTTCCTATTAAAAGCCCTCTTGTAGTCTTCTTGGGCTTGACGGATGGCTTCCTGTAATTTATTGTTGGAAGTGAAGAAGGTCAGTGCATCCTGTGTCGCTGGAATCGGGCATTCCGGGACTAAATCTGGGAGGAAGACCGGATGAAACCCATAGTTGGAGAAGAACGGGGACTGCCCAGTTGCTGAATGGCAAGCGTTGTTGTACGCGAATTCCGCCAAAGGGATAAGTGGCACCCAGTCGTCCTGAGAGAATGATGTGTAGCATCGCAGGTATTGCTCTACGGTCTGATTGGTCCTTTCGGTCTGACCATTGGTCTGAGGGTGAAATGCCGAGGAAAGGGACAGCTTGATATCCAGGGCTTTGCACAATGCCCTCCAAAACCGTGAGGTAAACTGCACCCCTCGGTCCGAGACGATGTCTTCGGGAACCCCATGCAGTCTAACGACCTCTCGAATAAAGACTTGTGCCGTCTCGGCTGCTGATGGAGTCTTCCGTAAAGGAATGAAATGGGCCATCTTGGATAAGCGGTCCACGACCACGAGATTTGCTGTGTGGTCCAGTGAAGGTGGAAGCTCGACTATGAAGTCCATAGAGATTTTCTGCCAGGGCCGTTCAGGGATGGGTAATGGACGTAGCAGGCCCCACGCCTTATTTCTTGAAGGCTTGTTCCACTGGCAGATGGCACAGGAGCCCACGTAATTCTTACAATCCTTGGCCATGTTCGGCCACCAGAAGGAACGTCGGAGAAGTTCCAGGGTCTTGACCGGGCCAAAATGTCCTGCCATTGGGTGGTCATGGCAATGTCCCAAGACTAAGGTTCGGGCATCCTCCGGCACCACAATCCGGTCCTCCCTCCATAGGAGTCCCTCCTTGTTCTGGAGGGGCGCCCCATCGGAGGTAGACATCGCTGTGGACGCTCTCAGGATCTCGGAGCGAAGGTTCGTCTGGAGGACCAAGAAATTTCCTGCAGGAAGAATAGTGTCGGGTACTGGGATCTCCTTGGTGTCCTCGTACATGCGCGACAACGCGTCAGGCTTCGTGTTTTTCGAGCCGGGCCTGTATGTGATGTGGAACTGGAACCTCGAGAAAAACAATGCCCATCTTGCTTGTCGTGGGCGCAGACGTTTGGCCGTCCTCAGATATTCCAGGTTCTTGTGGTCCGTGAATATCAGGATGGGATGGGAGGCACCTTCCAGCAGGTACCTCCATTCTTCTAATGCGGTCTTGATAGCCAGTAGTTCGCGATCCCCAATGTCATAGTTCCTCTCCGCAGGGGTAAGTTTCCGTGAGAAGAATGCTACTGGGTGAAGTAATTCCTTGGCGCCCTTCCGCTGGGAAAGGATGGAGCCAACCGCATTTTCTGACGCATCAACTTCTAAGATGTAGGGCAGGGAGGCGTCGGGATGACCCAGAATGGGTGCCGAGGTAAATAACTTCTTTAGTGCTTCAAAAGCTTCCTGTGCCTCTGGCGTCCATCTGAATCACGTCCCAAGCTTGGTTAACTGAGTGATGGGGGAGACCAGACCCGAGAAGTTCTTGATGAACTTCCGGTAGAAGTTTGCGAACCCAATAAAACGTTGGACGCTTTTCCTGTCCGTGGGTTCAGGCCAATCTAGGATCGCAGAGACCTTCTGAGGGTCCATTGCGACCCCCGTGGTGGAGATAATCAGACCCAGAAATGTAACGCTAGCCTGTTCAAAGCAACATTTCTCTGCTTTAGCGTACAACCCGTGCTGCCGCAACCGCCCCAACACCTTTGTTACATGTACCCTGTGCTCCCCCAGGGAGGATGAGAAAATCAAAATGTCGTCTAAGTAGACGATGACAAAGATGTCCAGGAAGTCCCTAAAGATGTCGTTTACAAAGTGCTGGAAGGTGGCCGGCGCATTGCACAACCCGAAAGGCATGACCAGGTATTCGAAATGGCCGAAACGGGTGCGGAAGGCCGTCTTCCACTCATCCCCCTCCCTTATGTGAACCAAATTGTAGGCTCCCCTTAAGTCCAGCTTGGTAAATACTACTGCAGCTTTTAAGCTCTGGAATAATTCAGATACCAGTGGTAATGGGTAACGATTTAATTGTGACCCTATTCAGCTCCCGATAGTCAATACATGGCCTCAAAGTCTTGTCCTTTTCTACAAAGAAGATCCCTGCACCTGCTGGGGAAGTGGAGGGACGGATGAATCCCTATCGGAGGCTGTCCTCAATATAGTCCTTCAGGGCCCCTAATTCTAGCTCAGAAAGGGGAAAAATTCGCCCGAACGGAATTTCAGAACCGGGTAACAGATCAATAGGACAGTCATATGGGCGGTGGGGGGGGGGGGGTAGAGCATCTGCTCCCCGTTCACTGAACACATCAAGAAACTTATGATAGGCTGCAGGAATCACTTGTTTTAGGCTATCATCCCCTTCAGAGCACAGGAGGACCTGGGGGACCTCCGGGCCCGAAGTTCGACACAGTTCCCGACAGTATGGGGAAGGGAACGAGACATCCCCAGTCAATTTGGGGGTTATGGGCCCGCAACCAAGGGAGCCCCAGAATGACTGGGAAAAGGGGTGATGCAATAGCATCCAGGCGGAGGAGTTCCCGGTGCTGACCGGCAATGGAAGTCACAATGGAAGGGGTCTCCTGGTTAACCACCCCTGACTTTATCCGGGAACCATCAGCCAAAAAGATGTGAAACCCCTTTTCCTTTGGGTGGAGGGGAATACCCTGCTGGTGAGCAAAATTGATATCCACAAAACAGCTGCATGCCCCCGAATCAACTATGGCCGTCACCTCCACGGTCCTTTCTGAAAGCTGAAAGGAGAGGGGAACAAATAAGTATTGGGACGGATTCATATTGCCAACAGATAAAGAAGATGAGGTGAACTTACTCAGTTTCTGCGGGCAGGAACGCACCATGTGACCAGCTTCGCCGCAGTAGAGACACAGATTCTGGGAGCGTCTGCGCTGGCGTTCCTCAGGCGATAGTTTAGGCCGTGCCAGGCCTAGCTGCATGGGTTCGGGAGCATCTTCAGACGGCAGGTTCTGGATGTTTGGCCTAGTATGTTGACTGGATCCTTGGAATGACCCCCAGGTATTTCCGCGACCCTGACCAGACCTCTCCAATCTGCGCTCCCGTAGCCTACGGTCAATTTTAATGGTGAGTGCAATCAAGTCCTCTAATGTCTCGGGCACCTCCACCCGGGCGAGCTCGTCTTTCAGAGCCTCAGAAAGGCCCATACAGAACTGGTGCAAAAGTGCGAACTCGTTCCAACGAGTGTCACCCATCCAGCGCCTAAAGTCAGAGGCGTATTCCTCAGCCGCCCGCCGACCTTGTCGGAGTGCGTATAATGTGGCCTCGGCCGAGGCCGCCCGTTGTGGGTCATCGTATAAGATGGCCATAGCGTTAAAGAAGCTGTCGACCGTAACCAGGTGAGGATCATTGTTTCCCCTTAGTCGGTGGGCCCAGTCTTGGGGTTCACCCTGCAACAGGGAGATAAACCCCACTTTCACCGATTCTGTCAAAAAGGTCCATGGCTGCAGTTCAAAATAGAGCAGACAGGAGTCACGGAATGACCGAAAGCGTGTGCGATCCCCGTGGAAGCGCTCGGGTAAGGGTACTCGGGGTTCCGCCATAGGGAGTGATGTGGAAGGCCCAGGAGCCGGCTCGTGGGCTGCTGCAACCGGCGGTGCAGGAGCCGGGGCCTGTGAAACAGGAACAGATATGGTGCAGGCCTGAAACCGATTCTCGATCTGCAGACATCTGTCCTGTAATGTGTTTACTGCTTGCGTCAGGGTAGCCAGGTGCCTGCAAACCTCCTCCAATGGGGAGGGTCCTCCTCGAGGCTCAGTCATGGCCTTCTGGTACTGTGAGGGACCGCCGAGCGGCACCACTAGCACTCCACTGGTCAGGCGTGCCCAGAGCGCGGAGTCTAAGCCCCAGGGTACTTGTTCACCAGGGCCCCTGATGGTGGGGATGGACTTGTAGTACCCCGAGACCAGGTCGCCTCTACTGAGCACACCTGTCAGTGGTAGGGGTGTTCGCCAGGGGCTCCAACCAGGGAGAGCCAGATGTGAGGAGGTCGGGTGACCCCGATGGGATGGATGGATGGATGGCTGAGCAAGTGCATAGTCAGACAGGCCGAGTCGGTAACGTAGAGGACGGTAGGGTACAAGGGAGCAGGCAGAGAATCGTCGGGTCACACGCCATGTCAGCAACAGGAGGTCAGATCTAATGAGGGGCATCCAGGGAGAGAGGTCAGGCAAGCAAGGGTCTGGGCAGGAGAAATCAGCAGGTCAAGAAACAATCCGGGTCAATAAACTTACTAGGCACAGGTACAGAATCACAGGAAGCAGGTAAGACCAGAAGGCAACGAAATGACAGCTCAGGGACCTTTAAATATCCCGCCCTGCGCTGCCATTGGTGCCCAGCGGGCGGCCGCGGCTCCTACTGCGCATGCGCAAACTCGAACGCCGCGGCCGGCCCGGACCTAGTGCCCGTGTACAAGGCGGAGCAGTGCGCCTGCGCCGGGACCATCGCGGCAGGGATCGAGGAGATCCCCAACAATCCCGGAGCGGCGCGTGGTGCGTAATGCGCATGCGCGACCTATTTTAAACTGGTGTCTAGGGGCAGGATTCACCCCTTTGAAAACGAGCTGTAGCTCGAAACATGTTAGGGGATCCACCCTACTGACGCCTTTGCTATTGAGGATCCACTAGCCACCAGGGAACTGCCCCACCAGACCTGGATGAGTATATCCGCATTACCCATTTATTATATGACTATATACTCATGGTACCACTAGCCACCAGGGTTTCATCTATTGGACCTGGATCTGTATGCAGTGCATGTTGTATGAACCACTAACCACCAGGGAGCCTATTTATTTGGGCCTGGATGTATAGTTTGTCGATGTAAGTTCTGGTTGTTCTGCTTACATCTTGTGTTTTTAATAAACGTACTTCACTATAAGCGCTTTCTTGCCTCCCGGCTCGTTTTTTAATGAGCTTATGTAAGGTGGCGTTTTGGATTGGAAAGCCAGAGGGAGCTTGGTTAGCGGTGTACCTGTGACCTGGATGTTCGGATATGACCAGAGGGTGCCCAGGCTATTGACCAGACCATGATGCCCGGTTGCTGTTGAATTGCATACAATGCTCATATTGTGTGTACTTGTGGTAAGCGCACAACCTCACTATCTTCCTTTATCTCACCGATTGTGATCTGGAGCAGCATTGGATCATCTCCGTTTTTGCTTCTGACTGTTATATATGAGTCATTATATGAACTTTTGTATGATTACTTCATATTGTAACAGTCCCTGTGCTTGTCATCTGTTCTCTAGCGCTACATACCCCATTTATAAGTTTTATTCCAAGGTTTTGAGGTTTACCCTGTATGTTAGCTGCTCACCTGATCTGTTTGCGCTCACTTACCCACCTTTATATCAGTCAGAAAGTAAAAGCTACGTAAATTCCATTAGCTATACCAGCGGGTCACGACCCCTTTGGGGGTCGAACGACCCTTTCACATGGGTCGCCTATGACCATCGGAAAACACATATTTCCGATGGTCTTAGGAACGGAGACACCACTCCTCTATCCGTCTCCAGGTGTGGGCGGGATGACATGCTGCCCCTGTCATCTGGACACACCCCCTGGATCACTCAACAGCTCCGACCTCTCACCGGTGATTGGCCGCCGGAACTGTAGCTTAGGAGAGGCACACAGGCGGCCAATCACCGGTGAGGAGGTGGAGCTTGGAGAGGAGGAGCCGAGCGGCACCGCGAAGATCGAGCGAGTGAAGAGGAGGAGAGCGGCCGGAGAAGGAAGACAGCTGACCGGTAAGTGTCTGTACCATGCAGATGGTGCTGCTGCAGCCAGGTATGCTGGCTGTAGATGGGAGAGGGAGGGAGCGAGCCCAGGCTGGAGCAGGATCAGCAAGGTAAGTATCCTTGGTGTCAGTGGGAGGAATACTGCCCCATCATTGGTGTCACTAATACCAACGATGGGGCACTATTCCTCTCCCCCACTGACAACGATGGGGCACTATTCCTTCCACTGATACCAATAATGGGGCACTATTCCTCCCACTACAAAATTACAGTTATGAAGTAGCAACAAAAATAATTTTATGGTCGGGGGTCACCACAACATGAGGAACTGTATTAAAGGGTTGCGGCATTAGGAAGGTTGAGAATCACTGATCTATACCATAGTTTGTAGACGCTATAACTTTCACACAAAATCAATATACACTTATTGGGATTTTTTTAACCAAAAACATGTAGCAGATTACATTTGGACCTAAATTTATGATGGAATTAGTTTTTTATATTTTGACAGAAATGAGAAAATAGTTTTTTTGTTTAAGAAAAAAGACATCATTTTCATTTATGTACCATATTGCATGACCGCACAATTGTCCGTTAAACTAGCACAGCGCTGTATAGCAAAAAAAAAAAAAAGGCGTAAATTGCAATATCTATACCATAGTTTGTAGATGCTATAACTTTCACAAAAAGCAATCAATATACACTTATTGGGATTTTTACTACCAAAAACATATAGCAGAATACATTTTGGTCTAAATGTATAACTAACTTTGAGTTTACTATATATTTTTTATAGCTAAAAGTAAAAAATATTGTTTTTCTTCAAAATTTTCAGTCTTTGTTTATAGCGCAAAAAATAAGTGCAAAGGTGATCAAATACCACCAAAAGAAAGCTCTATTTGTGTGAACAAAAGAACGTAAAGTTTGTTTGGGTAAAGCATTGCATGACCGCACAATTATCAGTTGAAGTAGTGCAGTGCTGAGTAGCGAGAAGAGGCCTGGTCATTAAGGGGGGGTAAATCCTCAAGAGGGCAAGTGGTTAAACATGTTCACTAAAAAAAAAATAAAAAAAATCAAATTTCGTCATAAATTTAGGTCAAAATGTGTTCTGCTGCATATCTTTTCTTAATAAAAAATAAAAAAAAAAAAAGAATTGAGAAATCTTCCAGTAGGACATTTGTTCTGGTGACAGTTCTCTAAGAGGGGATTTTGTCTTATTTTTCTAGAGAGTTCTCTCCTCTTGGCATCTCTCCTCTCTCCTGGCATTCCTCTGACAGTAATTAAAGATAAATCTGTGTTTAGGACATAAAAAACAAAAAACTCACAGGGGTTTAAACCTTTCCCTACTTTATTCCTAAAAAAAAAAAGAAAACTCTCTGGCCGTATATTCAATGAATATAACAAAAGTCTCCAAAATATCTCAAATCTGGGACATGCACAAGTGGTAAGCTGTCATTGTTTATGATCCAGGAAAAGATTTATTGATTGTTGATTTATTCATCATTTCAGCTGTAGCTGTCTTTGAGATGTCACTCATTTGTCTTCATCTGATGTTTTGATTGCAGAGTACATCGGAGAAACACAAGGACCTTCTCCTCCACCCTCTCCTACAGAGTTCATCAGAGGGGGTCAATCTGTCACACCAAGACTGGATACTATGCAGAATATAACAACTCCACAGTATGATAATTGTCAAAAAAGGACCAAATCCCACACCACACATCTCACCATTGTGCTACCCACCGATCATACTACACAAGGACCTTCTCCTCCACCCCCTCCCACAAAATACACTGTGATTGGCGAATCAGGAGTCTGTCTAAGAATAACGGCAACCTTCATACTAATGGTGAACACCACAAAGATCAGAAATGTAAGTAAGTCTTGAGTGTAATCTAGAATTTGTAAAGGCCTGAGAGCCAATGGCAATGAAGAACATCCAGTGAAGAATCCAGTTGTATGAGTCAGGATTGGTTTAGATCAAATCCTGCGATTTCAAGATTAGTGACTATAGGACATCCAGTTCTGAGGTCATAGACAGGGCGGCCAGCAAAGAGCAATGACCATAAATCTTACAACAGTGCGCTATTATCATTGGTTGTAACAGTAGCAATTCCCCAACTCTTATCACCTAATAGATATAACACAGTGGCTAAGGGAAGGGTCATATGAAATGTGGAGACATCCCAGTAACTGGACATCGCACTGTTGCTGTGTCCTGTCTTAGATGTTACAATTTAGTTTCTACAATTCCTTTAGCTCTGTGATTCCCTTTTGCTGTCATATTGCAATAACAATTCCCTTCTCTTCTCAGCTCAGAGCTATAACTATGGAATAGCAAAAAGAAGTCATACAATATGTGGAAACCTTCCAATAAATGGACATCACGCTGTTGATGAGATTGTATGGATTAGTTGACATGTTACTCCAGTTATATAAAAAACAATTCCTCCACTTATCACCCAACAATGTGTGCAACAATTACACTAAAAAGCAGCAATACTCAAAGGTCTTATTACTGTCTAAATAATAAAAAATAAACCTGTAATAAACCGTGCTGTGAGACTGACTAGTCCTAAGGCACTAACATTTCCAAGTAACCAGCAAATTACAAATTCAAAAGTCGCGTAATGATGATTGATCCCACAAAGATCAGTGAACAGTTATATAAAACTATAATAAATACAATATACTGTATGTGTGACCATGTGTTTAATAATATGTGCTAAAGAGAGTGAACAAATAATGTGATCAGTACTGTGATATGGGCCTGAGATCACCAGCAGCCGTTTTTAAAAGCAAACTTTTTTTAATAAAGGTAAAAGTTTTTATTCTACCTTGGACAGTGTAAGGAAGTATAATGACCCCTGTAGGATTTTTTTCTGTGTCCTGTTGGGAAGATTTCCCTTCACTTCCTGTCCCATTGCCAAAAGAGGAAGTGAGATTAAATCTCTGCATATTAAGGGAATCCCTTAGGGCCCCCAAGTCACCAGAACTAGCGTCCCCATTGGAAGATTTCCGCTCTATTACTTTTTTGGGGACAATTTTGGGATTTTCTTTTGCTTTCACTTTCAATGATAATAGTAATCAGGACAAATAGTAGGGGGGGGGGGGGGGTTGGGAATATCCCCAACGGGGGCACAGACAGCAATAAAAAAACCTAAATATGTGTTCTAAACCCTCTCCACTCCATCTAAAACTACCTTTAGTTATACTTTAATTCCTCCAAAGGGGGTAACATAAATAGCTTCCTTCAGCACAAAATCAAATAAAACAGTTCACGGTTCCAGTGAAACATATACAACTGGTTCACCACCAGACTCTTGGTCCCCCCATACTGGGGTAGGGTTCCTCTGATTTGGTGTGCCGGGTGGGCCTCAAAGGTTCAGCAGATTATGTATTAGTTCCCAAGAGTATCAATCTTTGCTTACAACTTGAGCGACTCCACACTGCCCCCTGCCACAGGTGCTGATTTCACCCTGCTGCCTTTCAAGCCTCCCCTGCCTGGGGCTTAACCCCTTTGAGACCAGAGTCCTGGTAGTCAGGCTTTGGAGGTTCTACCCACCCAAAACTCTTTGAGCTTCTGAAATTCTGGGTCCCTAATACAGACGTATCAATCCAGAGAGTACTGGAAATCAGTCCTCTCTCTAGGCAAACACCTCTCCCTACATGGGTGAGAACAAATGAGTACTAGGTAATATCTCCCAAAACTGGCCCCCTTAAAGGGAATCGGATTCATTGACTGGGGGAATATATCTGCCATCCTGGACACCTTCCCAGTGTTCTGTACAGTACAGATATCTGCTCAATAAAAGAACATAAACAAGTAAATCCTCCAAATATGTCAAACATTAACTCATGTGAAAGTTTTGTGTTCCTCCACCAAGGAGGCAAAGGGACAGACTCCCACCTCCTAAATTATAAGAGGGGTAGTCAGGCTGGTTCCCATTAAGTGCAAAAAATGGTCACTACCCCAGTCTATAACTGGCCTTCACAGCAAGGAGCACATGGAAGGGCGACACATATCAAACAATAAAAGAAACATTCCCAGCTCAACTTACACTGGCTAATTCGGTTTGTTTGCAGGCTGGTTGGTAACAGTATGCATTAAAAACAGGGGTTTAGTTGGCACATATTTGCAAATACATGTGTAAGCTGCAGAGCCTCTTAAAGGCACCCCGATATTCTACAGTTCCTAACTATACAAAATTCGGTTTGTTTGCAAGCTGGTTGGTAAGTTGAGCTGGGAATTTCTCTTTTATTGTTTGACATGGTTCCCATTAAGTAGCCGGGATCATCTGCACTGAAGGATGAGACAATGCCTCCTTCCCAACCATAAAACATATATAAAGTATACCTAGTGCTCCCTGTTTAGAACGGCCAAGTAATTTTTAAAACCACACCTACAATAAAAACAAATGCAAAGACTTTGAACTCTGTATGTAGTCTTAGGTTGGGGTTACTCCAGCAGCCCTCCACATTGAGTGATCCAGCTGACAGCTCTATAGATGCCACGAGACACAGACCTTCCATGCTGAATGGACACCAGAGGGTCAGTGCTCCTCCCTACGCGTTTCATCCTTGGTTCCATCTTTTTTTTCATATTTGTATTGATCATGTTGTTTTTTTCACTCACTTTGGCACTTATTCATTGTATGGTCATGTATATTATATATTGTCATTTATGTATATATTAGTTCACTGATCTTTGTGGGATTATTATAATGGTTTATTAGGAGCATCCTTACACTACTTCTGGATTTGTAGTCGCCTATTGCTCAGCAATTTTAGTGAATTAGGAGTAGTCAGTCTCACAGCCCAGCACAGGTTTATTGTTTAGGGTTACTTCAGTCAGCTCTGTATATTGAACAACACAGGGAAACGGTATTACTGGGATGGCCCTGACTGCACTCACCAGTCACTGGAGATGTATCCAACAACGGGGTCGGTCTATTCCCCAGAAATGCTCCAACAATAAATACAAAGGAGGCATGACCACTTATCTCTCTTTTCAGTTAACTTTATTTTACAATATTCATTGCATCTCCCCGCAAACTCTGCTCTTCCACACTTGTCACCTTCTTACAGGACATGTTCATTTTGGTTGAAAGGTGGATGAAATAAAAAAAAAAAAAAAAAAAAGTACCACATAGCGATCTGTGATATCCAGCACTGGAATTGAAAGTTAATGGTGGTTTAAACATGGTTGTATTAAATATACTATTAAAGATCATTGTTATGGAGGGTCTTATAGCCACTTGCTCTCCGGAGTATTCACCCCCCCTTAATGCCCAGGCCATATTTTTGCTATTTGGCGCTGTGCTGTTTCAACTGGTAATTGTGTGGGCATGCAACGCTGTACCCAAACAAAATGTATGTCTTTTTTCACACAAGTAGAGTTGCTTTTGGTGGTATTTTACCACCACTGGGTTTCTTTGTGATAAAAAAAACCGAAAATTTTGAAAACACAAAAACAAAAACATTTTCTACTTTCGGTTATAAAAAATATACAATGAATTCAAAGTTAGTCATACATTTAGGCCAAAATGTATTCTGCCACATATCTTTGGTAAAAAAAAAAAAAAAAAATCCCAATACATGTATATTAATTGGTTTGTGTGAAAGTTATAGCATCTATAAACTATGGTATATATACTGCAATTTACTTTTACTTTCTGACTGTCAATCACATTTCTTAAGGTGCTAAAAGGCCAGGATAGTACAAACACCCCAACTTACCAAATGGGGAAAGTAGACACCAAGGAATTTGCTGAGAGGCATGTTGAGTCCATGGAATGGATTTTATTGCGATACATTTTTTGAAAATTACAATTTTTTTTTTTTTACACAAAGTTGTGACTTAAATTATATATTGATCACAGATGTCATGGCTATATGTGGAATAACACCACAAAACACATTCTGCTACATCTCCTGAGTATGAGGATACCACATGAGAGAATTTTTTCCACTATCTATTACATTTTTGAAGACCCTAAAATGCCAGGATAGTATAAACACCCCCTAAATGACCCCTTTTTGGAAAGTAGACACCCCAAGAAATTTAATAAGGAGGCATGGTGAGTATTTTTCAGTTATCATTTTTGTCACAGGGTTTTGAAAAAGAAAATAAAAAATTTGTTTTCTTTCTTCATTTTCCAAAAACTTGTGGCAACAAATGAGATCTGCAAAATACTCCCCATGCCAATCAGCAAATACCTTGGAGTGTCTACAATCCAAAAAGGGGTCATTTGGGAAGGAGCTTCTACTATCCTGGCATCTCAGAGCCAACATTAGCAGTTTCTGCCACACATCACCCACTCTAACAACTTGAAGAACACTTTTGACATTTTTTAAGATGAAAAAAAATTTTGTTAGAAAATTACTTTGAACCCCCCAAAAATATATATATGTTTTTTTTAAAGAGACTTTATTGGGTTTTATTGTGCATACAAAATAACCAACGATGAGATATGTCAGTAATCATAGCGTGGCAACATGCCAAATCAGGTGAATTCCAAGATAACAATTTTACTCATAGACTCGTTACAGAAGCCCTGAACAAATCAGATAAGAAATTAGATAAGTTTAGGAAGAAAAGTGTTTCTATGAAAAAAGTATAGAGCATGTAATGTAGCAGGATACAAGGGCTTAAAGTGTAAATATACTAAGTGTAGAGAGTCACGTATACATAATGTAATCAGACATAAGAGCAAAAAGAATAAGCGATGTGAGCAATGTTGACCATTTGTCGTAACGACCAACAGGGAGGTCATTGTGCAAAAAAGTAGGAAATAATGAAGAAATGTAAAAGATAGGGTAGAAATAGACCAGTTAGAAAGTAAGACAACAGAGCTGAAAAGGCCAGCATATAGAGAGTAAACCATCAAAGAAGGGAAGAAGGAGAAATAGAGAACAAGCAGTCACGTGCCTGAAATCTGAGGCCAGAGGACCATGGGAACCTGCAAAGATATAGAGATTTAAGCAGAAAAAAAAAAAAAAAAAAATAGATTGAACGAGTAGTCATATAGTAAGGTGTAAGTAGTAAGTAGGAGCAGCGCATCAGTATGTATAAAGGCGAGCTAGCTGGAGACCACTTCACATAGGTCAGCAAGGAGGATAAGAGAGCGAATGATATGCCAGGGCACCGAAATGAGAGGAGGACACAGCATAAACAGAAAAGGAGATTTCTGAGAAAGACACAGCATTCATAAAATAAGAATCAGTTATCCCTTTAGACAATAACACCACCATGCATCAGGAGTACCCTAGAAGCTAGCTAATGACTAATTTAAAAATCTATGAGAGGGGTGCTGGGGCTCCACAGTAGGGAGAACTTTTGAAACATATTGACCCCACTTGCGGTTGAACTTTTCAACTGCTGTTGTAGAAGGAGCTATATGCATGCCGAGCCGATCCAATCGAAGTAGAAAGTTAAGTTCCATTTTGACGTCCGAGATGGTAGGTGGAGAGGTGGAGACCCATTTTTTCAAAATAGCCCTTCTTGCCGCCATCAAGCAAATGGATAGCCATGGTTTGGCTGCTCTGAGCAAAGCAAGATGACGGTGTGGGGCAGCAGACACTGAAACTTCCAAGTTGCCAAAAAGTAGCAGCGGGTCTCTAGGTAACTGAAGAGTAGTGATGAAGAGCACAAAGTCCAAAAGTTGAGTCCAGAACGTACAGACCAATGGGCAATTCCAGAATCTGTGGTGAAGTGACGGTTTATATGATCCACAGAGCGGACATGTAGAGATCCTTGAGTCTGCTCGGGAGTACAGGCAGGGCATACAAGCATGGTGCATAATTTTAAATTGCTGCTCCCTCCAAAATTTGTTCGTATTGAACGCACAGGTAGTATTAAAACCTGTGAGCATCTGCTCCGCGGTAAAAGCATTGTCAAAGTCTCGTATCCATGTTTTAACGGAAGAATAAGATTCCATCGGTTTAGCATAGTGCATAGACAAATGACCATATATATTGGATATGTTGTATTTTTGATTTCTTACAAGGACTTCTATCATAGTCGAGCAAAATCGAGTGGACTTATTGTGTGCTATAGATTTCACATAATTCCTGACTTGCAAAATATACAAAAAATGGTGGGAAGGAAGATCAAACGAGCTAAGAATTTGTTGGAGCGGAAGGGGGGATCCTGATGCTGCGTCATACAGTTGACTTACAAGTCTAAGGCCCTGGTTATACCACTTGTCATAGGCTGCATGATGTTGAGAGACAGAAAAGGAAGGATTGTAGTGAATAGGGAGAAAACTGGACAGCCAGGGAGAAACTCCTAATCTACGTCTGACCTCTCTCCATGTAAATAGTGTATCCCGTATGAGTGGGTTGTGTTTAAGTTGTGGAGGGAGTGAAGTGGAATTGGAATGTAAAACGGCCGACAGGTCAAACGGACTCACCATAGCAGATTCGAGTTGGTAATTGGAAAACCTGGACGAATGGGAGATCCAATCTATACATACCCGTAAGATACAGGATAAGTTATAAAGCCTGATGTTGGGAAGGCCCAGACCACCCTCACATCTAGGGAGAAACAACTTGTATATAGCTATACGCGGTCGGCGCCCCCTCCATAAGAAACTAGAAATCGCTTTGTTCAACCTGACAATATCCGTGCGCTTGAGCAGGAGAGGGATAGTTTGGAGAGGATATAAAAGCTTCGGAAAACTGGTCATCTTGAAGAGGTGGGCTCTACCCATAAGTGATAACGGCAATTCTTTCCACATCTCTAATTCCCCTAATATTTTTTGTATTACTGGCGAGAAGTTAAGAGAATAGAGGGACGAAGCTAATTTCCCAATTTTAATACCTAGATAGGTGATATGGTTTGTATTAATTTTAAAAAGTGAGTTGTCAGCCCACTCAGGGAGTCGAGCGTGATACAAGGGCAAAACCTCACTTTTCGCAAAGTTTATACGGAGACCCGAGCAATTCCGAAAACGGATTGAATGTACGGTAAATCTAAAGACGGGTTGGAGGTGAATATCAGCATGTCATCCGCAAATAAAGCTAGGTGAAGATCTTGTTGGGCAATTTGAATGCCAAGAAGTTGTGTACTGAAACAACAAGAAGCGGGCCAAGGGTTCTAAGGCTAGATTGAAAAGCAGGGGGGACAAAGGACAGCCTTGTCTTGTGCCCTTATGTAGTGGAATGGAGTTGGATATGTTCCCCGCCGCCACTACCTGAGCTGTCGGGGCGGAGTACATAGCCTGAATTAAATGTGTGAATGGACCAGAAAAGCCAAATTTAGCGAGGACTAAGTGAAGCCAATCAAAACTTACATTGTCAAAAGCTTTTTCAGCGTTGAGGGAAATAATCGCTAGGTCCTGGCATGGGTTATTTTTAGCCTGATGTAAAACTGTAAGCACCTTGCGAATGTTTGATGTGGCCGAGCGCCCCTTTATAAAGCCTGCTTGAGAAGGATGAATAAGGGAGAGTAAGATAATAGCCAATCGATTAGCTACAATTTTAGAAAGAATCTTTGCATCTAGATTAAGGAGAGAAATCGGACGATAAGAACCAGGCTCCAAAGGGTCTTTTCCTTTTTTGGCTATTAATTTAATGTGGGCTTGGGAAGCTGATGGAAGATACACCCCACTCTCCTGAATAGATTGATAAACCCGCTGTAAAGTAGGAGAGAGGGTTTTATCCATAAGTTTATAAAATTCAGAAGTGTACCCATCTGGACCTGGGGCTTTGCCATTGGCTAGAGAGGTAATAGCCTGACTAATATCCGCTTGAGATATCGGGGCATTTAGTGATTGCAGTGCTATTGGATCTATTTGTGGTAGATGTACGCTGTCGAGAAAGGAGTGTGCCCGTACCTGGTCTATAGGGTCCGACCCATATAAATTTGCGTAATAGCTTTCCAGAATAGATATAATTTCTTCTGGAGATTGTTGAAGTATCCCCTGAGAATCTTTTAGAGAGGTGAATTGCGTGGGGGTAAAAGGCTTCCTACACATGCGCGCCAGAAGTTTGCCTGGTTTGTTACCAAACCTGTGATACTGTAAATCAAGGTATGAGTGATGTAGTGTTTCCTGAGCAGCCGCCCATGTGTCGAACTGGTTTTTAGCATCCGCCCAAGCTTTCCTATTGTCCTGCGAATTGAATTCTGTCATCTTTCGCTGAGTCAGTCTAAGAAGGTTACTAGCCTCGGTGAAATTATGCAAAAATTTTTTTTTATATGCAGATGTAAAGGCAATAATTTTGCCACGTAGCACCGCCTTTCCCGTATCCCAATATAAATTTGGATTGGTGACATGAGCCGCATTATTAATTTGGAAATCTGCCCAGGTGTCTTGTAACTGTTGGGAAAGCTCCTGATTGTTCGCCAAAAATGAGGGGAAGTGCCATATCCTAGGGTGTGGTGTAGGATCTAGAAGATTTATAGTAATAGAAATTGGGGCGTGATCCGATATGGCTATATCATGTATGGTAGATGACACCACATGTTGCAATGTAATGGGGTTGCCAAAAATATAATTGATTCGAGATAAGGAATGGTGAACGGGAGAGTAAAAAGTGTAATCTCTACCGTCCGGATGGGTCAAACGCCATATATCAGTAAGTTGCATTGCTTCTACGAAACTACCAAGTAAAGTGGGCGTTGGACGGGGAGATTGGGTGGAGCGAGAATCTCGGTCAACACTCTGCGATTTATCCTCCTGCATAACAGAATTAAAGTCACCTCCCATGACAAGCGGCTTATGAATATAGGGTGCCAGCCATGAAGACAAGCCTTGAAACACCTGCCTTGTCGGGGAGTTGGGTGCATATATGTTGGCAACAACCAATTCCTGAGAGCCTAATTTGACATGTATAGCTACGAAGCGGCCCTCGGTGTCTGCCTCCATAGAGACCAATTCAGGATTAAGTCGCTTGTGGATAAGAATAAGTACCCCTGCTTTATTATTAATGGAGGAGCCAAAGGCGTGAGCCACCCAGAGTTTTCGCATACGGACAAAGTCAGGTTGTGTGAGATGTGTCTCTTGGAGTAGAGCTATATCCGCGCGTAAGCGCCGCAGATGTCTTAATACTGCCATGCGTTTGTGAGGGGACCTGAGGCCTTTAACATTCCAGGAAAAAATACGTGTCATTCTAGCTGAAGTGAAGTGTGTGATAAAAAGATATGGGACTTACCAATTAGAAGTGTATCAACATTTAGCGCTGCTACATTAGGCAGATGGGAGTGGTGTAAATCTGGTCTCAGTGGACGACGGAGATCTCCAAAGAAATAAAGGTGAAAGTGGAAGGAAAAAAGAGGAGAGAGAGTAAAGGCAGTAGCAAGGGCCCTAGTAAGGCCCAACAAAGATTCAAAACATATAATATACAATAACAGTATAAAGGACTTCACGTCATTCCGCATGCTGTAACCACCAACGTCAGCGTGACCGGGAGTGGAGATGATAGGAGCCAGCCCCAGGGACCTAGTTACAATTGCTGAGATACGTGAGGGCGTCCCTCAAACGTACCCCCAACAGCGGCTCCAACACCCCACCCCCCGCAGCCCTGCTGATGTAAGGAACAAGGCATGTGCGGGAAAGAGGAAGTTAAATTAAATTCAGGCATATTCGTAAATAAAACATGACATCGAAATAAATGGCAGAGCAAGGGCCCTGTGCCAGACAGATACTTGAACAATTAGAGCTGAACAACCGACAAGGCTCAAACTGTAAAATGTGGGAGCATTTCAGTAAATTAAAAGGTTAAAAGGTACCACTCAAGGAAATAATGAAAAATAGAGAAGCTCTTTCATCTGAGCCCATCGGTTTGAAAGAAAAGCTTGAAGCTTTTATGTTGAGACCGATGGCCTCACAGGTCTTCAAGGCGGACGAGCTTTAGAGGAAGATGAAATAATGCGCTGACGTTTAGGTGGGTCTTTACGAGGACTGCGTTGATCTCTGGGACCGCAATTTCTGCCCGCAGGCTGCGTCGCCGGATCCCCTTCGGCTAGGTGATCTCGGAGATATTGGTGGGCTTCTTCAGGATGCACAAAAGACTTGGAGACCCCAGATGGTGCAGTGAATCGTAAAGTGGCCGGATACGCCGATGTGAACTTTATTCCTTTCTGATAAAGACTAGCACATACTTGTTGAAATGCTTTCCGTTTGCGCGACACTTCCTGCGAGTAATCCGCAAATAGCAGTAATTTGTGACCCTCAATCTGCAAAGACCGTGAGTTGCGAAAAGAAGTGAGGATCGCTACGCGGTCAGCATAATTTAGATAGCGGACAATCACTGAACGTGGCGATCGGCGCTCGGTAGACGGAGGCCCCAGGCGATGAGCTCTCTCGACCTGGCAGGAGTAAGAAAGGCCTAGCGCCGCCGGGATCCGTGCAGAGCATAGGTCAGAGAGAGATCTGGCATTAAAAGATTCTGGAAGACCCACAATGCGCAAGTTATTCCTACGTGAGCGATTTTCCAGATCTTCGATTTTATCCAAAATACTTTGCTGTATACTATTAGATTGTGATGTAACCGCTTGCATGGAATGGACTTCATCTTCTAAATCAGATAAGCGCTGTACAGCCTCAGATAGTCGTTTAGAATGGTCGCTGAGATCTTTTCTCAGCTGTTCAATGCCCATTGTAACTGCTCTATCTACAGCCTGGGTGATATTAGGGAGCAAGATAGCTGACACTGCCTGTGCTATTTTTGTATACTGCTCATTTAGGCAGTCAGTGCCACAGGGGAATGCAGAGGCAGTGAGGAGATGGGAGGGAGACTCTAACAGACCTGCTCCCAGAGTGTGATCCCGCTCCTTGCCTGTGTCCATGCCGTGACAGTCATCGTCGGCGGCCATCTTGGCTGCAGGAGGGGGAGAGCCGCATCCCTCCGCTCTGGCCGCCGAATCGTGACCGGACTGCACCGGCAAAAGGTACCGCTCCATGCCTGGGCCACTGCCAGAGGGTGGGGGACACCCGAGGACTGAAAGGCGGGGTCCCCGAGGCTATCAGCGGGTTTTATATAGCCGGGATCACAGCATCCGGCGCCGGAACCCTATATATGTTTTTAAAGCAGAGGCCCTAGAGAATAAAATGTCGGGTGTTACAATTTTTTGGTGGGGATTTCTTTTTTAATTTGTTTTTATTTTTACACTGTCCCTCTTTTTTGGGGGGATCAATTTTATTGTTATCACAGGGAATGTAAATATCCCCTGTGATAGCAATAGGCAGTGACAGGTATTGTTTTCTGAGAAATCTGAGGTCTATTAGACTCTAGATCTCTCCTCTGCCCTTGAAGCATCTGATCTCACCAAGATCAGTGTGATCGGATGCTTTCCCTTTTTAAAAATGGCACCTTAATATCCAATGAAACTGAAATGCTCGTAGCTTCCAGATGGCAGAACTGCTGGCCTCATTCTTGGATTCCCCTGTGGGACAAGAGAGCCCAAGAAATCCAGGGATGGTGAGAGGAGGGGAGAGAGCCCTTCCAGCTGCTTGTAAAATAGATCCAGCAGCTAATTATCCTCTAGGATTGCTTTTACATGAAAGCCGACTGCCAGCTGAACAAATGATACCAGGATGATCCCTGTAGCTGTAGCCACCTCCTGGTATAACCACTCAAAGTCCAGTGAGGTTCCAGTACATTGCTTGTCCATGTTAGGACAGGAGAGCCCAAGAAATCCATGGATGGTGGGAGGTGGATAGTCTTGGTATAACCACTCTAGTGATGTTCCAGTACATTGCTGGTCCATGTTGGGCATATATGGAACAGCAGAGATTACGGACATACGATGAATCGGGTCTGTGGACTAATATGGCCGCAATTCCTTCTTTTTTGTATATACACTGCTCAAAAAAATGAAAAGAACACATTGAAAACACATCAGATCCCAATGGGGAAAAGTCTCCTACTGGATCTCTATACTGAAATGGACGGGGTGATGGGTGAGGAACGCAAGGACGCCCCATCGTTGGATGGAAATGAAAATGGTCGACCTACAGAGGACTGAATTGAAAGACACCCCGAAAATCAAAGTGAAACAATGATGCAGCAGGCGAGTCCATTTTGCTGAAATTTCATTGCAGCAACTCAGAATGGTCCTCAGTAGTTTGTATGGCCCCCCATGTGCTTGTATGCATGCCTGACAACGTCGGGGGAGGCTCCTAAGGAGACTAAGGATTGTGTATTTTCTCCCAGATCTGGACCAGGGCATCACTGAGCTCTTGGACAGTCTGAGGTGAAACCTGGTGGTGTCGGATGGACCGAAACACGACATCCCAGAGGTGTTCTATTGGATTTAGGTCAGGCGAGTATGGGGGCAATTCAATGGTATCAATTCCTTCATCCTCCAGGAACTGCCTGCATACTCTCCCCACATGAGGCCAGGCATTGTCATGTATCAGGAGGAACCCAGGACCCACTGCACCAGGAGGAACCCAGGACCCACTGCACCAGAATAGGGTCTGACAATGGGTCTAAGAATTTCATCCCGATATCTGATGGCAGTCAGAGTACCATTGTCTAGCCCGTAGAGGTCTGTGCGTCCCTCCATGGATATGCCTCCACAGACCATCACTGACCCCCCACCAAAACTGTCATGCTGAACCATGTTACAGGAAGCATAACGTTCTCCACGGCTTCTCCAGACCCTTTCACGTCTGTCACATGTGCTCAGGGTGAACCTCCTCTCATCTAAGAAAAGCACAGGGCACCAGTCTGCCAATTCTGGTGTTCAATGGCGAATGCCAGTTGAGCTCTATGGTGCCGGGCAGTGAGCACAGGGCCCACTAGAGGACGTTGGGCCCTCAGGCCACCCTCATGAAGTCTGTTTCAGATTGTTTGGTAAGAGACATTCACACCAGTGGCCTGCTGGAGGTCATTTGTAGAGCTCTAGCAAGGCTCATCCTGTTCCTCCTTGCACAAAGGAGCAGATACCGGTCCTGTTGATGGGTCAAGGACCTTCTATGGCCCTGTACAGCTCTCCTAGAGTGACTGCCTGTCTCCTGGAATCTCCTCCATGCTCTTGAGACTGTGCTGGGAGACACAGCAAACCTTCTGGCAATGGCACGTATTGATGTGCCATCCTGGAGGAGTTGGACTGCCTGTGCAACCTCTGTAGGGTCCAGGTATGGCCTCATGCTACCAGTAGTGACACTGACCCTAGACAAATGCAAAACTAGTGAAAAACAGTCAGAAAAGATTATCAGGCAAAATAAATGTCAATGAGCTCCACCTGTAAAACTATTCCTGTTTTGGGGGTCATCTCATTGTTGCATGTATATATTACACACACACACACTATAGTTTGCAGACATGTAGCAGAATACATATTGGCCTAAATTTATGAAGAAATTAGATTTTATTGGATATGTTTTATAGCAGAAAGTAAAACATATCAGGTTTTTCAAAATTCAGTCTTTCATTTATAGCAAAAAATAAAAATCCCAGTGGTGATTAAATACCACGGAAAGAAAGTTCTATTTGTGTGATAAAAAAATAATAAAATTGTATTTGTGTACAGTGTTGTATGACTGAGGAATTGCCAGTTAAAGTAGCGCAGTGCAGAATAGCAAAACGTGCCCTGGTCATGAAGGGGTAAAACCTTTCCGGAGGTCAAGTGGTTCAGACTGAAGAGAAACCAATGATGACATGGATATGTTGTACCCTTAAGATTGGTCATTGTGGGAATTTCATACAGATACGTGGACCCCCCCCCCAACCAGTGGGCGGAGCTATAATAACCCCACTTGATTCCCCATCCAAACTGAATGTGGATCCTGGCAGAGTTATTGTATTCTGACATTGGGGAGACTGCCCCGCCATCACAATACACTGATCAACACTGCCGGCTATAGACGGGGACACTGATCGAGCGGGAAAATCCGACGGGCTGGTTGTACAGAAGTGGATTGGTAGATCTTCTGTACAGCCAGCCTGCCCATACATGGGTCAGAATTCAGCCGGGCCCTGCTTAAACCGCCCAAAGTTTTTATTCTGTATGAGCGGCTTAAATCTTTTCCCGGAATGACAAGACCCTGTCAGAGGGTAAAACGCATCAGCAGGGGAGCAGAGATTTGGGGGGATGCAATGAACACGGGGTATTGAATGGAGAGATTGTCAGCTCTGTGAATGACTATTGGGGGGCGGTAGTAAATTCCGGCAGTACAAATGTCAGGCAGTATGCAATCATAGGATTGTTAGGTCTGGTCCTCCTCATACTCATCCTTGTGGTCTTTGTGGTCTTCAGGTCACCATCCCGTCACCTCCAATCACACACTTCTCTGGTGGATGTTATGGTGATGAAGCACGGCTGAGACTGTCCTTTCCAGGAGGACGTCTTACCCTGACATTCATAGAGGTATGGAGGGCACAGGCTGGGGGAGGGGTGTAATGATGGGACATGGAGGGTACAATATGTCTGAAGACCCCCAGGCTGTCCAGGGGGTACAGAGGGGACCACAGCTCAGTATTATGGGAAGCTGCTTGTAATAAAAGGAGAGATTTGATTTCCAGACATCAGACAATATTACACATGTGCACAATACATTTTCTTTCCCTTTTGATTCGTTAATGAACTCATTTTGTTTAGTTTTATTCTTTAAATTCATTTTCGGAATTTGTTTAGTTTGTTTATTAGTTTTCAAATTTGATTTCAATTCAAATTCATTTAGACCAAATAAAAAATATCAAATTGATCCAAATTCATTGTGAAGAATAGCTGTTCTGTTTGAAATTAGACTAGAATATAATTGAAAGAATATGACAGTCTTCCAAAATTTGATTTTTTCAATTCTATTCAATCTATTTCCTATTCTGTTCTGTTGTACTCTATTTCTACTCTCATCTAGTCTTTTATTTTCTATTCTATTTTATATTTTCTTCTGTTTTGCTTTATACTATTCTTTTGTATTTTTTCTTTATCTTCTGTTCTGTTTTATTGTATTTCTTAATTTTCTGTTCTATTTGATTCTGTTATTTTATATCCTTTTCCTTTACATTCTATGCTTTTATTTTCTAATCTATTCTACAGTTTTATTTTATGTTCTATTTTATTCTATTCTGTGATTTTATGTCCCATTCCTTTATTTTCTATTCTAGTCTTATTTTCTAATCTATTCTATTCTTTTTTTCTTGTACACTTTTATTTTCTGTTCTATTCTATTCTAATCTTTTCAAAATTCAAATTTGAAGGACATCAGAAATAGTTGGTAATATGTTTATATTTAAACTAATCCAAAAGAATAAAATGACGACATTTAATCAGAAATTCAAATAGAATTTGAGTCTAATTGAATTAGAATCTAATTCAAAATAAAATTCAAATTTGATTCAAATTCAACTCGACTCAATTTCTTTTTGAATTTCTGATGACATTTAATTTCATTATTTTATAGTAGTCTAAATTTGTTGCTATTGTAATTCGGACATTCATACACACCCGAATCTCAGAATGTGGAAAATCTTGTCACAATTTGAATTCTGACCAGAACAAAACACTTATGTGTAGACAATATGAGGCGGACAGGTTTGGATGTTGTATCCGGAAGTAATGGTCTGTTTCACATTCCCTTTTATGCAGTGGCCCAGTCTGCATGGACAGTATGGCCGCTCGCTGACTACAAAATACAAAGATAACATGAATTGGACTTCCACCCTTCCCACATACTGTCACCCCCCATCACCCTTCTCTTACCTCATCGGATTTTTTGAGATCACATCCCCACACTTTCTGATTTCTCATCTAGGTGAGAAGGAAGCAGTCATTGCCCACAGAGTTCTAGAACACCCACATCTGGAATCCTAGGAGGCCGTGGGATTCTCTAAGGTTCACGCACCACACCGGGGGGGACACTTTATCTTCCTGGTTTTTGCAGCTTGCCCCCTATAACACCCTGCAGTACATGTGTGTCATCATGGGGCTGGATGCAAGAACCTGAAACAGAAAGGTGACCCCATGATGATGTCAGAAGAAGATGGTGGCATGAGATCAGGTGTGTAGTCGTGGGGTGGTGGATCCCTACAGGACACCACTGGGTTGCTGAGTGTGCACAGATCCCAGCTATAGAGGTGGGGGGGGGAAGGGGGGGGTAAAGGCCCTTCTTGAGGCTTCAACAAGACACAGAAGGTGAAGTCAGCGTAGTATTTCTTCAGAAGTGCAGTACAGAGGATGATTTTCAGGGTCTTTGTAGTGTAAGAAGACAATGACTTTCTAAGCCCTGTCTCTGCAATGATACCGACATGAACAGGGTACGAGAGCAGGAAGTGTCTAGCTAGTGACTGTACTAATACTGGCCAGGAGGGGGCACAAGGGTGCATATCCAGGGAACAGCTAAACAAGTTGCTGTGGCACCACACTCCCCAATAGGTGGCAGTACATTCCACTATATCATTGACTCTCAACCTGGGGCACACATACCCCCAGGGGAAGGTGAATAAAGATCAGTGATGGGGCCACCCAGTGATTTAATATCATAGATTGCTAGGATGCAGGTAACTGGGCCACACAGCATCATGTGTTTCTATGGTGTGGGTGGTCTTGATACATGGTGTCATTGGTTGTTGTGGTCCTAATCCAGGGCAGACATTGACAATTTTAGGATCTCCCCCTCCTCCTCTTGCTGTCTGTTACAATGCCCGCCCACTTTTCTTACCATCCCATCCAGCTCCTCCATTCTCTGTGCTGACTGCACTGTCCCCTCCCCCGCAGAGCACTGTGCACCCATTAGGTCCAGGCTCCATGTAGGAGAGCAGTACATACTGACTGGTGCAGACATGGCCGCTGGAGGGAGGACAGTCTCTCATATGTCCTCTGTCCCCTCCCGGATGGTCCTCCTATTAGTGGGGGTCCTACAGTCATCGCATGGGGGGGCTTACAAAGTGATCAATGCTAGCAGAGTGATGAGATTGGCTTGCTCTGCTCCAGCACTTTTATTACTCGCTATCTCTGCAAAGTCTACGGTGTACAATAATCACTAAAAAGTTAGTTACCAAAGAAATGTTCCAATAAATACAACACTTCTATTATACCAACATCATTGCGCCAATGTAATAAAGAGAGGAAATACACTCACTGGATGCTGCTATTAAAAAACACAAAATAATAAAAAAGTGAAAAATATACAAATCAAATAACAGCGCAAACCAAATCACACAACTAAATATAACCACCAGATAAGTGCATATTAATAGTGCAAACAAAAAACAATCAATAAATAGGGAATCTCAATATAATCCATTCAGAAAAGTCCATATAAACATGATCCTCAGTAAATGAAGTAATGAGATCCTCCTTCATAAGCAATGTGGTATTCAGTGCTCAAAAACACCCCATCAAAATGCACACTCACCATGTGCTAGTAATTAACCAGCATGTCAGTATATAGCCAGCATTCAACAAACAGACTTCAAAGGACGATCCTCATGTGTTGGTATTACTCAGCATACTATTATGTATCCAGCATATCACCAAACAGACAATCCTCTCATATCCAGATTAGCACATGTGGGTAAAGAAAATACTCGATATAGTGCAGTATCATCCAACAAATTTATTGCCAAACAAACCCCCCTTAAAATCACACTCACAATGCGCAAATAAAAACAAGGCGTTTTGTTATATCAGAGCTCCAGTCTCTGCATCCTGTGTCTCACCAGCCAGCCCGCATTCAAGATGGTAGTAGTGCGATCACGTGATCCAGACACGTGCATCAGTATGAGTAGTGCTGTCACAGGAAGGCCACACCCTGACATGTTTCGTCCAATGACTTCTTCCAAGGTAATGGTGAGCTCTCCATAAAGAGCACTTATATAGACCCAAATGTCTCCTAATTGGCCCAATCTCAAAAAACACCTGAGGGTGCATCATTATCACTAGGTAGAATTCAATCTCAATGAACTCCGGATCACCTGATCACAAGAGCACCATCTTGTGTTCAAAATTAATTATAGCACCAATATAAACATAATTAAAGAATATATTCAAAATTAGCTAAATAATAAAAAAATATTATATAAATACATTCCAAAATTACATAAATAATATTGCAATATAGATTAAAATAATATAAATATAAATCAATTAAAAAACTGAACATACAACTTATATAATAAATCATATAACATGAACAAATTAATCATAAATCACTTATAAATCACTTATAAAACAAGGCTAGTTCGACATTTAGACCCCCAGGAGATAAAGCCTCAGTCAAATAAATCCATTTTGTTTCACATTTTGACAGTTCTCTAACTCTATGTATAAGTAGGTAATAGAGCGCTGGGAATGCATAAGTGAAGCAGCTAGCATAAAAGGTAACCTTGGGACCCAGATAGAAACATGAGAAATAAAAATGCAGCGCTTAGGAATTTAAATATGAACAAACAGAAACATGAGCAGCATAACTGCATGACAAATTCAGTCCATATTGCATGGTGCGATAAAGTGACAGGTGCAATTGTCCTGATAGTTCATGTTCAGAGAAATTCGTGACTCTTGTGATCTCGTGATTTGTACAAATAATGCACTAACCAGATAGCGCAATCAAAGCGCATGGAGCAATTAAGACCCGCTCCTGGTGCTCTGGACTTGTAATATTAGGAGGATGTCATCTGTAGGTTTGGCCACCAGATGTCATCAATCCAGGTATATAGGTAAGTCATCAACCAGAAAGATCATCAGCGGGGGAGGGGGTGATCATGCATCATTCCCAGATGGACGGAACCTTCAAAAGCGGGCTCCCATATCATAGATGAGACCCAGAGAAGCCTCTGATAGTGTAGTACGTTTATTAAATAAAAACTTACACCAGATACAAAAAAGGAAAAAACTTACATCAAAGTAAGGTCAGGCCACCAGGGTGTCAATCAGGATGGCTTTGTGGTATGTATACACAGGTCAAGGGCACCTCCCTAACGCGTTTCGTGTACAAAACACTTCCTCAGAGGGAGTGTGCCCGTGATAAATGATACTGCTTTTATAAAGAGGTAATTGGCGCGCTTTTGGGCGATCTAGCGCCGCCAATTACGGTTCGCGCATGCGCACTAGCGACATGGCGGCCATTTTGCCGGTGATTTTGGTGTGGACGGAGAACGGACTCTCGCGCATGCGCAGTGAGCGCTCGCGGCCATTTTCCAGGAGCTCCTAAATAGGGAAGGCATTCGTGTTTGCGCTGTGAGCGTTCACGGATACCATTTGATGGGTGCCACACTGTGTATATACCAAAAGACATCCTATACAGACCCAGAGGCATCACAGATTATTTTAATTTACAAGTAATCCGCTCGTGATGCAACTTATTCATATTGAACTTAGAACATGAGAGACATAACATAGAAGTAAAAATGCATAAAATGTGAATGTATAAAACTACGAATCAAACTATGAGCAAATTCCCATAATGATTATATAAATAGTGACATCTTGTGGGTGGTTAGAGTAATGCGTCCAACACACCCATATAACTCAATAGTACCCAGGAATGATAATCAGCTGGCATTGATGTGTGACTGGTCAGCTAAAATAGGATTTGATAGTTGCTCCGAGCAATCCATATCAGATAAGTAGGTAAATATTGGTCCTCAAACAATAGTACTATGAGCCATGTGGGATTACCGTTTTAACTCTCCCCAAACAAATGGGTACAAGTGTTAAATAAATATACATGATAAAAAACAACCTCATTTACGGCTAAAGAGGTGGGAGAAAATCTTCGTTAAATAAAAGTGAAAAATAGGTTAAAAATAGGTTAAAAGTGACAATCCATATGGGAATGGATTCATGTAACGTTTATTAAAAGAAAATTAATTAAAGAAAATTAATAAAAGAAATAATAGACGAAAAATTTCAGTAACTGGTAGCAATCCAAAAAACTATCCCCTGCTGCGATAATCCACATATGAACTATCGACAGTTATCGTGACCAAATGTATAGAAGCCCCCGCGTAGATAATAAGAAATCAGCTGGTATCAATAAAGCAGTTTAGATCTAGCTCTACATTTAACCCTTTTGGTGCTTGGGTGTGTAGCAGGAAAATCCACTTGGTTTCCAACATTGAAACGGCTCTTCTCTTATGTGTGCCTCTCCAATTTTTATTAACTGTGTCAATACCTATGAATTTGAGTGTGTGTGGGTTCCTGTTGTGATGCTGACGAAAGTGCATGGACAGTGAGTGATCCTTAAAACCTTTTTTAATATTAGACAGGTGCTCACGCAACCTGTCTCTCAATCTCCTTGTTGTTCGTCCTACATATTGCTTGCCACAGGAACAGCTGAGGAGATATACTACATGGGTACTATAGCAGGTAATAGTTGATTGTATGTCATAGGATTGGCCAGTTACGTTTGAACAAAACGTTTTCACAGATCTTTTATGAACGCCGTTACAGGTGCATATCATGCATCTATTGCAGGGAAAAAAACCCTTAGTATTGAGGAAACTCAAGGTAAGAGGCTTGGGGGGATTAACAATGTTGGGAGCTAGCATGTTTCTTAGTGTTGGAGCTCTCCGGTATGTAATGTCCGGTCGGTCAGGAAGGGTTCCACCCAAAACTGGGTCATTTTTTAAAATGTTCCAATTTTTCTTGATGATATTGGCCACTTCCTTATATTGTGTTGAGAAGTTGGTGATAAAGGGACATTTCCTCTCTGTTTGGACTCTACTTCTACACGTCAGGAGGTCCATTCTATCAGTGTCAGCCACTTCACTAATTTCCCTTTCTAAGGTGTTCTCATCATAGCCTTTCTCAATGAATCTCTCTTTGAGTACATTAGCCTGTGTTCTATAGTCATCTATTTCCGTACAATTCCTCCGGACACGGAGAAATTGGCCCCTCGGTATGTTATCTAACCAACTGGGGAGGTGGCAACTATCTTTAGGAATATAGCTATTCCTATCTGTTACCTTAAAGAAGGTTTTAGTGGAGATGTGTTCCTCATTTTTGTATAAAGTTAAGTCCAGAAAGTTAATCTCACTGTTACTATGCTGAAAAGTGAGTATGATATTGTTATTGTTATGATTGAGGGTGGTAAAAAAGTTGTTCAACGTGAAAATATCACCCTCCCAGAGGAGTAGGATGTCATCAATAAACCTTCGATAGAAGATTAAGTGCGGCCAGTCCCTAGAATATATTATGTCCTCTTCCCATCTTGACATAAAGAGGTTCGCCAAACTCGGCGCGAACTTCGCGCCCATGGCAACTCCTGTTCGCTGTAGATAGTATTTGGCGTTAAACCAGAAGTAGTTGTGTTGCATTGCAAATTTTAGTAGTTCTAGCAGGTAACTCTTTTGGGGATGTGAGATCTCAGTGGCTTCATTGAGATAGAACTCGGCTGCATTCAAACCGTCCTCATGTTTAATGTTACTATACAGAGCTGACACATCCGCTGTAACTAATAGAGTGTGAGTGCTTATGTGGATATCTTTTAAATCCATCAGTACCTGTTTAGAATCTTTCAGGAAGGATGGTGTTTTCCAAACTAGGGGTTGCAGAAAGAGGTCTAGATATTCGCCAACACGGGAACAGAGTGAACCTATTCCACTTACTATCGGGCGGCCCGGGGGGTGTTTGGGGTCTTTATGGATCTTGGGTAGACAATATAGTATGGGAAGCCTAGGAGCTGTGGGGCATAGGTAGTCCCTTTCTTTCTTATTGAGAATACCCAGATCCGATCCCTTTTTAATTAAAGATTTTAAAGTCTTTTTATATGCTAGCATAGGGTTCCTCTGCAATTCCATATACGTATCTTTATCATCAAGAATGTTTTGTACTTGGGCCATATAATCCACTTTATTCATTACAACTACTCCACCCCCTTTATCGGCAGGTCGAATCACCAGGTCCTTTTTCTCAAGTAAATCTTTAGTCATGGTCTCAATCTGCTTCCGATCATATGGTTTATTGTTCCATTTCTTCAATTGTAGTCTATCTAGGTCCTTAATGACCATGTTTTTAAAAATGTTAATATGAGAGTGGGCCTGTGGGTTAAAAAGTGACGCGTTTCTCAATTGCGTGTTTATAACACCCATGTTACATGTATTCTGGGGATTTCTAGTTATTGGATTGCTAAGGAAATGTCTTTTCAGAGACAATTTACGAACGAATTTATGTATATCAATAAATGTATTAAATTTATTGAGTTTCGCTGGAGGGGCAAATTTAAGGCCTCTATTGAGGAGCTCCAGTTCTTTAACTGTGAGGGTCTCACTGCTAAGATTGAAAATGCCCGTGTCGGTTACATTTTTCTTCTTTTGTCTGTTAGTCCTGACTCCTCCTCGCTTTCCTCTTGCCTTAGGCTTCTTTTTCTGCCTGAGCCTTTCCCTAAAAAATGATGTTGGTGGAGAACCTCATAATTATTAGGTCTAAATTGTTGGCTGTGGTAAGGTTGTCCTGTGGGGGTTCCATAGTCAGGATTGTAATAAGGGTAAGGTGATGGTTGATTTTGGTGATAGCCTGTATATGTATCGTTATAGGTACGATATTCAGAATATCGTACCTATAACGATACATATACAGGCTATCACCAAAATCAACCATCACCTTACCCTTATTACAATCCTGACTATGGAACCCCCACAGGACAACCTTACCACAGCCAACAATTTAGACCTAATAATTATGAGGTTCTCCACCAACATCATTTTTTAGGGAAAGGCTCAGGCAGAAAAAGAAGCCTAAGGCAAGAGGAAAGCGAGGAGGAGTCAGGACTAACAGACAAAAGAAGAAAAATGTAACCGACACGGGCATTTTCAATCTTAGCAGTGAGACCCTCACAGTTAAAGAACTGGAGCTCCTCAATAGAGGCCTTAAATTTGCCCCTCCAGCGAAACTCAATAAATTTAATACATTTATTGATATACATAAATTCGTTCGTAAATTGTCTCTGAAAAGACATTTCCTTAGCAATCCAATAACTAGAAATCCCCAGAATACATGTAACATGGGTGTTATAAACACGCAATTGAGAAACGCGTCACTTTTTAACCCACAGGCCCACTCTCATATTAACATTTTTAAAAACATGGTCATTAAGGACCTAGATAGACTACAATTGAAGAAATGGAACAATAAACCATATGATCGGAAGCAGATTGAGACCATGACTAAAGATTTACTTGAGAAAAAGGACCTGGTGATTCGACCTGCCGATAAAGGGGGTGGAGTAGTTGTAATGAATAAAGTGGATTATATGGCCCAAGTACAAAACATTCTTGATGATAAAGATACGTATATGGAATTGCAGAGGAACCCTATGCTAGCATATAAAAAGACTTTAAAATCTTTAATTAAAAAGGGATCGGATCTGGGTATTCTCAATAAGAAAGAAAGGGACTACCTATGCCCCACAGCTCCTAGGCTTCCCATACTATATTGTCTACCCAAGATCCATAAAGACCCCAAACACCCCCCGGGCCGCCCGATAGTAAGTGGAATAGGTTCACTCTGTTCCCGTGTTGGCGAATATCTAGACCTCTTTCTGCAACCCCTAGTTTGGAAAACACCATCCTTCCTGAAAGATTCTAAACAGGTACTGATGGATTTAAAAGATATCCACATAAGCACTCACACTCTATTAGTTACAGCGGATGTGTCAGCTCTGTATAGTAACATTAAACATGAGGACGGTTTGAATGCAGCCGAGTTCTATCTCAATGAAGCCACTGAGATCTCACATCCCCAAAAGAGTTACCTGCTAGAACTACTAAAATTTGCAATGCAACACAACTACTTCTGGTTTAACGCCAAATACTATCTACAGCGAACAGGAGTTGCCATGGGCGCGAAGTTCGCGCCGAGTTTGGCGAACCTCTTTATGTCAAGATGGGAAGAGGACATAATATATTCTAGGGACTGGCCGCACTTAATCTTCTATCGAAGGTTTATTGATGACATCCTACTCCTCTGGGAGGGTGATATTTTCACGTTGAACAACTTTTTTACCACCCTCAATCATAACAATAACAATATCATACTCACTTTTCAGCATAGTAACAGTGAGATTAACTTTCTGGACTTAACTTTATACAAAAATGAGGAACACATCTCCACTAAAACCTTCTTTAAGGTAACAGATAGGAATAGCTATATTCCTAAAGATAGTTGCCACCTCCCCAGTTGGTTAGATAACATACCGAGGGGCCAATTTCTCCGTGTCCGGAGGAATTGTACGGAAATAGATGACTATAGAACACAGGCTAATGTACTCAAAGAGAGATTCATTGAGAAAGGCTATGATGAGAACACCTTAGAAAGGGAAATTAGTGAAGTGGCTGACACTGATAGAATGGACCTCCTGACGTGTAGAAGTAGAGTCCAAACAGAGAGGAAATGTCCCTTTATCACCAACTTCTCAACACAATATAAGGAAGTGGCCAATATCATCAAGAAAAATTGGAACATTTTAAAAAATGACCCAGTTTTGGGTGGAACCCTTCCTGACCGACCGGACATTACATACCGGAGAGCTCCAACACTAAGAAACATGCTAGCTCCCAACATTGTTAATCCCCCCAAGCCTCTTACCTTGAGTTTCCTCAATACTAAGGGTTTTTTTCCCTGCAATAGATGCATGATATGCACCTGTAACGGCGTTCATAAAAGATCTGTGAAAACGTTTTGTTCAAACGTAACTGGCCAATCCTATGACATACAATCAACTATTACCTGCTATAGTACCCATGTAGTATATCTCCTCAGCTGTTCCTGTGGCAAGCAATATGTAGGACGAACAACAAGGAGATTGAGAGACAGGTTGCGTGAGCACCTGTCTAATATTAAAAAAGGTTTTAAGGATCACTCACTGTCCATGCACTTTCGTCAGCATCACAACAGGAACCCACACACACTCAAATTCATAGGTATTGACACAGTTAATAAAAATTGGAGAGGCACACATAAGAGAAGAGCCGTTTCAATGTTGGAAACCAAGTGGATTTTCCTGCTACACACCCAAGCACCAAAAGGGTTAAATGTAGAGCTAGATCTAAACTGCTTTATTGATACCAGCTGATTTCTTATTATCTACGCGGGGGCTTCTATACATTTGGTCACGATAACTGTCGATAGTTCATATGTGGATTATCGCAGCAGGGGATAGTTTTTTGGATTGCTACCAGTTACTGAAATTTTTCGTCTATTATTTCTTTTATTAATTTTCTTTAATTAATTTTCTTTTAATAAACGTTACATGAATCCATTCCCATATGGATTGTCACTTTTAACCTATTTTTAACCTATTTTTCACTTTTATTTAACGAAGATTTTCTCCCACCTCTTTAGCCGTAAATGAGGTTGTTTTTTATCATGTATATTTATTTAACACTTGTACCCATTTGTTTGGGGAGAGTTAAAACGGTAATCCCACATGGCTCATAGTACTATTGTTTGAGGACCAATATTTACCTACTTATCTGATATGGATTGCTCGGAGCAACTATCAAATCCTATTTTAGCTGACCAGTCACACATCAATGCCAGCTGATTATCATCCCTGGGTACTATTGAGTTATATGGGTGTGTTGGACGCATTACTCTAACCACCCACAAGATGTCACTATTTATATAATCATTATGGGAATTTGCTCATAGTTTGATTCGTAGTTTTATACATTCACATTTTATGCATTTTTACTTCTATGTTATGTCTCTCATGTTCTAAGTTCAATATGAATAAGTTGCATCACGAGCGGATTACTTGTAAATTAAAATAATCTGTGATGCCTCTGGGTCTGTATAGGATGTCTTTTGGTATATACACAGTGTGGCACCCATCAAATGGTATCCGTGAACGCTCACAGCGCAAACACGAATGCCTTCCCTATTTAGGAGCTCCTGGAAAATGGCCGCGAGCGCTCACTGCGCATGCGCGAGAGTCCGTTCTCCGTCCACACCAAAATCACCGGCAAAATGGCCGCCATGTCGCTAGTGCGCATGCGCGAACCGTAATTGGCGGCGCTAGATCGCCCAAAAGCGCGCCAATTACCTCTTTATAAAAGCAGTATCATTTATCACGGGCACACTCCCTCTGAGGAAGTGTTTTGTACACGAAACGCGTTAGGGAGGTGCCCTTGACCTGTGTATACATACCACAAAGCCATCCTGATTGACACCCTGGTGGCCTGACCTTACTTTGATGTAAGTTTTTTCCTTTTTTGTATCTGGTGTAAGTTTTTATTTAATAAACGTACTACACTATCAGAGGCTTCTCTGGGTCTCATCTATGATATGGGAGCCCGCTTTTGAAGGTTCCGTCCATCTGGGAATGATGCATGATCACCCCCTCCCCCGCTGATGATCTTTCTGGTTGATGACTTACCTATATACCTGGATTGATGACATCTGGTGGCCAAACCTACAGATGACATCCTCCTAATATTACAAGTCCAGAGCACCAGGAGCGGGTCTTAATTGCTCCATGCGCTTTGATTGCGCTATCTGGTTAGTGCATTATTTGTACAAATCACGAGATCACAAGAGTCACGAATTTCTCTGAACATGAACTATCAGGACAATTGCACCTGTCACTTTATCGCACCATGCAATATGGACTGAATTTGTCATGCAGTTATGCTGCTCATGTTTCTGTTTGTTCATTTTTAAATTCCTAAGCGCTGCATTTTTATCTCACAGTTCTCTAACTCTATTAGAACCCCTCCACACTTTAGGAATGGATTTAATGGCCCAGAATTTGATATTAGTTGGATCACAATTATGGTATCTCTTAAAGTGTAATGATACACTGTGGTACTTATACCCCTTACTGATATTCCTTATATGTTCAAGTACCCTAACCTTAAGCTGTCGCTTAGTCCTTCCAATGTAAATATGGCCACAAGGACATTCTAAACCATATACTACATAGAGTTGCAAGTAAGAAAGGAGCAAATATCAAATTCCCTTTGATTAGAATTAGAGGTGAATCTGACCAATCCCCTAAATTTATGTTTAACCACATTACATGCAGTGCACCTCCTACATGAATAAAAGCCTTTTTTATTACTAAACATATTCAAAACCCTTGGTGGATCCAAAATTTTATGAACAATTCTATCACCAATAGTGGGCGCCTTCCTATAAATAAACACTGGTTTCTCCGGGATAACACTTCCTAATATCTTAACAAGCTTCAAAACATGCCAGTGTTTCTGAAAAATATCCTCAACTGCCTTATATTGTATATGGTAACACTGTTCAACAGGTAAAAAGTTTTGGGCATAAAATTAGCTAATCTTACATAATTTTGGGGTGCTGAAAACGAAAATGGCCCTAAAAAATGTTGATTGGCTCTAGTTTCCATGATATATTCACCCATCTAATGACGTAAGCCATTCAAAATTATGATGCAACTTCAGCTGCATATTGCGCAATTGATACTGGTGACCAATAGAAAATTGCATGTATACTGAGATGATGCAATATTAGCCTTTAATTGCATCACTTCACTACATAAAAGCTGCAGTATCTGTAGCTGATTGTAGTTGGACAGCGTCTTTACATTTCGTTTTATGCTTATATAGGCTACTCAGTAATGCCTCAAACTTGTGTGAATAAAGCAGATAATTTCTGCTATATCTGCGGTGAAATAACTTTTATCTCACAAAAAAGGAGGATAACAGGAATGATTAAGAAAGCCTACAACTTGTATTTTGGCTGCAAGATAGGAGACCAGGACAAGAGCTGGGCACCACATATATGCTGCAATTCTTGTGGGACGGCACTGGAGCAATGGTTGAATGGAAAAAAGGCATCTATGCCTTTCGCTGTGCCAATGATTTGGAGAGAGCCAACAAATCATGTTAGTAATTGTTACTTTTGTATGGTGCCTCCAATTGTAAAAGGGCTAAATAAGAAGAAAAAGTTATCTGTGCACTATCCAAATATTCCATCGGCAATACGTCCAGTTCCTCATGGAGAGGGGCTACCAATTCCTAAAGCACCAGAATCCTTTGTGGTTGAGTCAAGTGAGGAAGAACCTGAAGCGTGTAGTCACGTGCAGTTGTAAGAGATAGCCCTTTCCTCGAATACAAGAGAAAAGCCAAGAGAAGCAAAACCGACACAAACTGAAGACAAAACTAGTGAGAATCCTAAGTATTAAAATGATTCAACTTAGCTTATGGCTATAATTTTTCTTGGTAATCCTATGCAATATATTATGCCATTTAGGCTTTGTTATGTAGTCAATATCACTTTATATTTGTGGAAAGACATCTATCTATATAATTATTGTGCATTATGTAGTCATTACGCCTATAGTAGAAAACTTTCCGTTTACAGAAAAACTAGAGCCAATTGACAAATTTCATTGTTATATTTGAACTCAGAATGTGAAATTCATTAAGAAATGGATCCTTTTGTTTCCAAAACTGGCAAAAAATAAAAATTTGTTGAACAGTGTAATTAGAAATAAATCCCCACTAATGTCTATTATCTGTGACCCGTTTTGGCTTATCCACCAGCAACTGGTCCCTGGGAATAAGCTGAACCTGGTCCACTATACCCTCAAGTTGATCAGCCTTATAACCCTGATCCACAAATCTTTCAACCAGAATATCCGCTTGAGCACGAAATGCACTAACCTGACTGCAATTCCTCCTCACTCTCATAATCTGACCCTTAGGGATATTCCTTAACCAATGGGGGTGATGACCACTAACTATTGGCAAATAACTGTTCCTGTCAGTGGGCTTAAAATACATTTTGGTGAGCAGCTTATCATTCACCCTCAAAATAGTAAGATCCAAGAAATGTACTGCTTCAGTGCTGTATTGGTAATCCAGTCTAATATTGTTCGGATTATTATTCAAACCTTCCAAGAAACCAACTAATCCTTCTTCATCCCCAGCCCAGATCATAAACATATCATCTATAAATCTCTTGTATAGCAATACCTGCTCATGTTGATGGTTGAAGACAAATCTGTCCTCCCATTCTGCCATGAACAGGTTTGCAATACTGGGCGCAAAGCGAGCTCCCATTGCTACGCCCCTCTTCTGGGAGAAAAAACTGTGATTATACCAGAAGTAGTTATGAGATAAGCAAAACTCCAAAGTGTCCCTCAAAAACTTCTTTTGATTAAAAGGTAAGTCATCCCTCTTACTCAAAGCCCAATTAAGTACTAAGAGAGCATCATCATGCTGTATAATGGTATAGAGGGATGATACATCCGCTGTCACCAAATATAATCCTGAATGACCCGTGACCTGGACCTCAGAGAGAAATTTGAGCAGATGTTTAGTGTCTCGTAAGTAGGCCTTAGTAGATGACACACTTGATTGCAAAAATACATCCAAATATTGGCCCAATCTTGCGGATACTGAACCAATACCATTCACAATAGGTCGAGCTGGTGGATTCTCATTATTCTTGTGGACCTTGGGGAGGGTATAAATAATAGGAATCCTACTTACACTTGGGATTAAATATTGCTTTTCTTTTTTGGTCAGAACTCTTGTCCTATATCCCCAATTAACCAAGGATTTAAATTCTTCCCTATATCCATTAGTAGGGTCTTTAGTCAACTTTTCATAGGTATTAACATCAGACAACATCTCTACAATCTGGTTATGATAAAATGACTTCTTCATAACCACTACTCCCCCACCCTTATCAGCCGGTCGTATGATGATATCTTTACGTTCTTCCAACATTTTAATACCCTCCTGTACATATCTTGGATTTACATTCCTTCTAGGGACTACCTGTTCCGAATCTCTTAAAACCAAACCTTTAAACACTTCCAGATGTTGATTGGATGAAATGTTTGGGTTAAAAAGAGACTTGTTTCGTAAACCACTATTAACACCTTCACATCTTGGTTCATAACTAATTTGATTAGTCAGATTCAAGCCCAAAAAATATTTTTTCATATTTAATTTCCTCATATACCTGCGCGTATCTATATAAACATCAAACTTATTAATAGGTCGTCTCATGGCACATTTTAAGCTTGCATTAAAAACATTTATCTCCTTATGGGTCAACTGAACTCCACTTAAATTATAAATACCATTTAATCTGTCTCCCTTCTTCTTTTCCTGACATTGTATTCCTGCCCTGCATCCCCTTCTTCTCTTCTTATATCTAAAGGTCTCCTCTCTTGTGGGAAGTTCACTCCCCCTTGCTGGTAATAATAAGGTGGATATGGGCGAAATTGGGGGTTCACATAAGGACGATAACCCCAACCCCTTCCTCTCCCCCTTCCTCTCCTCCAATTCCCAAAAAAAGGTCTGGGAGGGTAGAAAGGTGGATCTCTATGATCGTACAATGGTTCAAAATGATTACTCGTTGGAATATTATATGCAAATCTTGGAGAATTCGTTTCAATATTGGGTGCTTTTTCCTTCACAGTTTGGGCTTTATTATTTTTATTTACAACCTTTTTTTTATAATTAATAATTTCCGTTTTGGCTTTATCAACATTAGGCCCTTTCTTAGGCAAAGGTATGTTAGGAAACTGAGCCTCATCAGATTTCACTGTAGAATTCAAAGGGGCTGTGCTTGCAGATTCACCTGCGTTTTGCCACAAATAAATATTATTAGTTTTAAAATCCCTAATATATCTTTTGAATTTCTTAATTTTCTTTCTTTGAGTATCCTTATCTACTTTCTCCAAGCGTTTTTTAATCTGGACATTAAATTTCTCACTTTGGTCAGAATTTTTTATAGGTTCCAATTGTACCTGTAAATCTTTAATCTTTTTATCAATCAAAATCATTTTCCTCTTCTTCCTCCTCAGAATCAGATTTTGCAGTTCAAGTCCAACTTTATTAAAGAAGGACATCCACTCAAAATCTGACTCTGCGTCTCTCAGACCATCTTGTGGAGCTATTTCCCATCTCAATCTCCTTGCAATAATGTTTTCTTGAAGATAGTGCTCCAAGGTACATATATCCCACCAGGCTTTAACCTGCTTCTCCAATGTATTACCCAGAGCAAAAAATATACTTTCATAATTTTCCTTAGCATTATCAACATCATTAATAGAAAAAATAGCATCCACATTCAATTGTCTAGTTCAGTTTTTTTTATTGATTTATATTTATATTATTTTAATCTATATTGCAATATTATTTATGTAATTTTGGAATGTATTTATATAATATTTTTTTTATTATTTAGCTTAATTTTGAATATATTCTTTAATTATGTTTATATTGGTGCTATAATTAATTTTGAACACAAAATGGTGCTCTTGTGATCAGGTGATCCGGAGTTCATTGAGATTGAATTCTACCTAGTGATAATGATGCACCCTCAGGTGTTTTTTGAGATTGGGCCAATTAGGAGACATTTGGGTCTATATAAGTGCTCTTTATGGAGAGCTCACCATCCCCTTGGAAAAAGGTCATTGTACGAAACGCGTCAGGGTGTGGCCTTCCTGTGACAGCACTACTCATACTGATACACGTGTCTGGATCACGTGATCGCACTACTACCATCTTGAATGCGGGCTGGCTGGTGAGACACAGGATGCAGACACTGGAGCTCTGATATAACAAAACGCCTTGTTTTTATTTGCTCATTGTGAGTGTGTTTTTAAGGGGGGTTTGTTTGGCAATAAATTTGTTGGATGATACTGCACTATGGCGAGTATTTTCTTTACCCACATGTGCTAATCTGGATAAGAGAGGATCTTCTCTGGAGTTTGTTTGGTGATATGCTGGATACATAGTGGTATGCTGAGTAATTACCAACACATGAGGATCGTCCTTTGAAGTCTGTTTGGTGAATGCTGGATATATACTGACATGCTGGTTAATTACTAGCACATGGTGAGTGTGCATTTTGATGGGGTGTTTTTGAGCACTGAATACCACATTGCTTATGAAGGAGGAGCTCATTACTTCATTTACTGAGGATCATGTTTATATGGACTATATTGAGATTCCCTATTTATTGATTGTTTTTTGTTTGCACTATTAATATGCACTTATTTGGTGGTTATATTTAGCTGTGTGATTTGGTTTGCGCTATTATTTGTGATTTGTATATCTTTTCACTTTTTTTTTTTTTTAATTTTTTATTACAGTGTACAATAGCTTCATAGTTTCAGGAGGGCTGAGAACACTGTCAGTTCTTCTCCACATCCATCTCTCTGCCATCACTACCACCCAGCTGTCCTGAGATCAGAGGGAATGTATGGCTTTGCTGCATCTCCTGAAGGACAAGTATGGAGAATGGTTCTACTTATCACACTGCTGTTAGCTCCACCCCCTACTCCGCCCTCTGTGGTGGGGGGGCAATATATGGAAATGGGCTGCCAAGGGGGATGAAAGTGGAAGAAGGTTGGGGAGCCCTGCACTATATTATAGGAGGACACAATGCATTGCACCAGCAGTAATACATATCATATGTGGGACACAACTAGTAACAATTGTATTGATGGAACCATTTGTACTATTCTTTTGTAGAACAAGACAGAGAATTCGTTTTACCTGGGGGAGATTGATACTTACATAGAGGAAGAAGGTAATCCAACTGACAGAATGATTTAGCGGCACAGTAAACCCTCGCTAGCACTGCATCCAAATGTATGAGTCCAAGTTACATAGTCAGTTCACCCAAATCTGGAATGTCGGTGTTTGGTGGAAGCTGGTGGTGTCACCCCCCATGGCAGTCTTTGATATTTTTCAGAAACTCTATTGGAGAGATCCCTGCACTGAGTTCCTGAGTCCTCCTACCTCCTGTGTCCATCATGAGGGAGTCTCATCATCCCTTGGAGCTGCAATCAATCTGATCTGCTCCTTGTGATTCCCTCCCCATGTAATCTCTCCTGCCTTACTACGGCCGGCTTTGTTCCCGGACTGGGAGGTATAGGCCAGGCTGGATGTGACCTGCTGATTAATATATCCCCTACACCTATGCCAACACCCACCTGAGCAATCCCTTCATTCTGAGCCCTAAGCTCCAGTCCATGTTGGTTCCTGAGCTCCCGATTTTCTCTTTCTCACCTTCAGGTTTAAGTTCCCCTTTTCTGGCAGAATTTCACTTTTTATAATAAATAGAATCCTTTTCCCCTTTTCCAATGTCCTTTCTGCCCCCCCCCCCCCCTCCAATGTGCTCATCTCTCAGCTGACTTATCCAAGGAAGTTTTACATTTTCACGTTTTGGTTTGAATTTTTACAAAACTGCTTTCATCACCTCCTATAGATCATCTCCCATCATGCACTGCCTTAGTACATCACAGGATAGGGAGTGGTTACCTGTCTGGACCACGCCTCCCTCATTACTATGCAAGTTCTTGATTTATTTCCACCCACTTTCCTAATTCTTCCCTTAAGATGACCATACACATTGTAATCTGATTGTACAATCTCCTGTAGGCTCGGTTCACACCTATGCAGTTTGCGTTTGATCCGTTTCTGCATTTTTTTTGCCGTGCGTTTTAGCACATGCGATTTTAATGCATTTTGCATTTTTTCCAACTTGTTGCAGGGCAGGTTAAAAAGCAAAACACATCAAAAACACACTACATGCTTTTCTGCAGCATCTCCATTGAAGTTTATAAAACCAAAAATGTAACATTTTGCATTTTAAAAAAGTCCCTGACCCTTTCCAAAAAATGCACCGAGTGAGAACGCGGAGATGTGAACCTGTCCCATAGGAAGTCAAGTTAAATGGACTGCTGAATGCAATGGAAAACACATAGGTGTGATCCTAGACTTACCCCTCCCCCATCTAATATCAGCTAACAAGGCAAGGGCCTGTCTGATTGGATACACATTGAATAGATTGTCAGGTGGGTCCTCCTATTCCATAGTTTTTGTGAATCTTAAGGAAATTGTACAGAGATGGTCCAATCAGATTGCACAGTGTATGGCCATCCTTATATAAGGAGGGAGTGAATGGAGACACTCAGCTGTCAGGCCCCATTCACATCTCCAATTAGTGTTTTTTTTGGGGGGGCACTTTAGAGCATTTTTGCTTGTCCCCCATAGGGCAGCCCTACGTGCCGCAAATGCCCCAAAGAAGCTCCAGAACATTTTTGGAGTGTGGCGCGGCCCGTTTTTACTGCATTTTTTTGGTGCATTTGCAGCACGTTTGTCACACGCCAGACTGGCGGCTGCTACCAGTGCTTGGGGGGCCATTAACATTTAATTGTGCTGCAAGTGCATTGTGCCTTTACAGCATATTTCCGTAATGCGCAGCAAAGCGCGTGCGTTCTCTGCAGTTTGCTACATGTTTGGAAATGTTCAAATGTGAATGGAGCCTCATTGTTCTTGTGTATACACACCAATGTCACTTTCAGGCTCCATTCACACTTTGGGTTGGGAGAGCGCATTTTTTTTTGGCTCATTTTTCCAGCAACTCACATAGGGCAGCCCATTGACTTCAATGCGTATCTCTACACGTGGCAAAGTAGCTCATCCTGACGAAGCCACGTGGTACCGTGGAGTAACCCGTAGAGCGCGGTGTCACATTTCCGGTTACGTACTTCCAGTAGACGCCATCTTTGGACACCCAGGGACCTGCAGTACACCCACAGCACATGGGAAACCGCTGGATTGTATCTGCATAACTGTGAGTGTCCTTTTTGGCTTACTTATCTGCTATTGGAATAAATCATACTGCACTTTGGAGGCTCCCTTTGTCTACCTCTTTATGGCCTTATGATATTCCTGACACTGTGACCATCATCTGACGGGAAAATTGATCTGTCAGTGGATGCTGAGTGGAACCATAGGAGCCAATTATCTGAGATCCCCAGTGCTGTGAAGCACATATTGTTCAATGTGTTGTGGCCCTTAGGGGTCGCTTCAAGGAGGTGAGGAGGCACTCTAGCCACTTTTGGATAGTGATACACACGTGTGTCACACAAACATGCATCATGTTTGGAGTGAAAGATTGAAGCACTACTATTGCCTGTTTTGCACATCAACCTTTATGCACGATTTATTGCACTTTATTGTGGACTTTTGATTTATAGATATATTTATGTCTGCAGTCAGAGCACCTGTCACTTTACAATAGAGTGTGATATATTGATCTTCTCCTCCATCTTACCCCTTTGAGGGTTCCTTTGTTGGCACATTGGATATAGGTCAGTGATTGACTGACCCGCTTGCACTTTATCACCAGGTATCCATCAATATAAGCATGGTCTAAAAGCACCAGCTAGAGTGTTATATTTATTATATATGCATGCTTTGTTTATATATTTCCTTTTTTGTGATCTATATACAAATATATATCATTGTAGATATATTATACACACTGATTTATATATATGTGTAGCGCTTCACCATCATTATATTGTTAAAGTATCTCATGGGATATTTGGGCGCGTTGCTTTTTCCTGTAAGCTCTGCTGCATTTGTCACTCTTTTTTGATGAGGCAAAATGTGTTTTCGTTTGGGGTGTTAACAACATTTAATGACATGAAAAGCACAACTAGTTCATTTTAGGTGTATAAAGGTGGTGTCACGTACCACCTAGCCATGTCCAGCCTTGTTTCCTATGTCTACCATCCCCCGACCACACATCATTTGTCTTCCTACACTTGGCAGTCATGTTCAGATGTAACCTCTCTGTATGTTTTTGGTTTACAGATGGGACCCGCGTAGGAAAATATATGTCTCTAAAAACCTTGGTGACCCCACTTGGACATTCATTTACCTGTGAAGAAGTGATGGTGAGGATTGATCACAGATTGAGTCTTGTGCTCCTGGATGTCCAGGTTCAGGCCTTCACACTGGATGGGGACAATTTCCCGAGAGGTAAGTCACACTGGGATGACAATATTATAAATGTGCGGCTCTAGTACTACCTTAGTGCACTTTAACATCTCTAATCAAATAATAAAACATTTGTGTCCTCACTCAGTGTCTGATATAAAATCCACCATTTATTAAACTTTATATATTTATTCCACCCTAAATTGAAATTCAGTATAACTGTAGTGCCCCTAAACTTAGCTAGGGGGAGCAAGATAGTTTTTTAGGTTGAAGCTGAGTAGCAGCCTGGGATGAGTCAGCCTGGGAGTGAGGTAGTGAGGTTACCTAGAACAGGCCAGGGAGATTCTGAAGGTCAGAGCTCTGGAGGCTTCCCACCTCTCTAGAAACCTGAGAGCTTTCTGGAGGAGGGATGGAGGAGGGGAGGAAGCTCAGATCTACATACTTGAGGGACCTCAGCAAATCTCCTGGCAGAAAGTGTGTCATGGTGACCAAGGCAACCTTTACATACTGCAGGACCTTGGAGGAAGTGGTCAGAGTGTCAGGTGGAAGATGAAATGAAGGCTGGAGTGTGGAGCCTAGGAGGGGGCCCAGGAGAGGGGTTTACCTACAGGCAGGATCTTGGAAGGAGGATCTCTCAGCCTCACTATCCCCTGAGAGAGGACAACCTGGGGAGCAGAGAATGAGCCAGCTCAGCATATCACCTGGAGGCAGCCAACAACCCATCAAGTTCACAGGAGAGACAGAATGAGTAATCCTACACCCCCTGGGCTGGATAAGGGGAGAGGGCAGTCAGGTGGAAAACCCAACTAGAGTCTCTTCTGGGACTGCTCTACTAAAAGTGGCAGCTTCTGGGTTCCCTTGCCCAGGGATTCCCTCAGACAGCTGGATGAAGAGGAGGATTCATCTGGGGTCGGAGGAGGTACACCAGAGAGCTGGCATGCTATTAAAGGAGAGACTGTTGCTAAGTCCACATCTGTACACAGTTACTAAGCAGTTTATCCTCAAGTTCACAGTTTCCCTGGGCATCATATACACCCCTCAACCCCATCCAAAATTGAAATCCTTTAATAAAATCATAAAGCCAAGCTCAAGGACTGTTTCCTGACTCCAGTATGTGAAGTGTGGAAGAACATGCGTGTTGCCTGGCTGTGCAGAGCATTAGGGGGATCCAAATCTCAGCGACTCCTAAGGATTAGTGTCACATAACATAATAGTAGCACAGCGGCTAAATGTTTAGCCTTTCTACCTGGCAGTACTCGGGTCGTTGGTTCCAATACCAAGCATGGCACCACCTGCCTGGAGTTTGCATGTTCTCCCTGTGCGGGCTTCCTCCGGGTACTCCGGTTTCCTCCCAAACGCCAAAGACATGCTGGTAGGTTTATTGGCTCCTTTCTAAATTGGCCCTAGTATGTGTATGTATGAACGTGAGTTAGGGACCTTAGATTGTACGCCCCTTGAGGGTCAGGGACTGATGTGAATGTACAATATATATGTCTCTGATATCAGCAATCCTGCTGCTTATAGAGATGTGCATGACTGATAAATGTGTTTTTTGTTTCATTTTGGATTTGGTATTCATTTTGTTTCCTCATATTCGGTATGTTAGAATGATTCATTTTCGGAAATCATTTCGTATATTCATTATTTTCAAATTGGGCTGAATTTAGAAATCCAAATTTTGAACTTTGAAATTTAAATTTTGGAAGATGGTTACAGTATATTTGATCTGTTTTATTCCATTCTATTCCTTTCTAATCGATTATGTTTTATTCTATTCATTTCTTTTTTATTTTCTATTTTTTTCTACTCTGCTCTATTCTATAAAGCTGCCTAAGTAGGAATCATCATCTTATTTCACTTTTATACCTTACTGTATTTATTTCAATTTGTTTCCATTTCAAATTCATTTTCAAATTCAATTGCAATTTTGTATTGGAATCCGGATAATTTGTTTTATTTATTTTGGATTCATTGAAATTTGTTTACTATTGTGATTCAGATACATACGAATCTACGAATAACGGACATTTTGTCAGAATTGTGATTCATAATGAAACAAATCTCACAGGTCTAGTTGCTTATTCTGCAGAGCTCTTCTGTAAAGGTCTCCCCCCAAATGTGAATGTTCACATAAACCTCCACCTTGCTTCATATACAATCTCCTTCAGAATCAGATGTGATCTTGCCTTGTTTCTAGGACCCGATATTATGTTCCAGCTCCTGCTGCCAATTCCACTGATCCCCCCCCCCCCCCGCTCTGTGACAACAGGCAGAGGATCATCTCCCCCCCACCTCCCCCTGAGGGAAGAAGTGGGACTTTAACCATCTCCCACCCGCCATATAAGGAAATGACCGGAGTAAGGTGGTTCTCTCGTTCTGGGAGGACGTCATATGACGTTCTCCCCCTTTAACTGCTCATGCGCGCCCCCAAGGGTGCGCAGTGCGGCGATCAGTTTTGCGCTGTGTTCTGGGACACAGCGGATCACCAATCAACGGAAAGAGATGAAGACGGCGGCTCTGTCGCATGATCAGCTGTGTCCAATCACAGCTGATTGCATGTAAATAAAGAAATGCCAGTTATTGGCATTGCTCTTCTCATGATCTGTCACACTGACAGAGGAGAGCCGGTAATCGGCATTACTCAGAGGGGACATGTACACTAATCAGGGCCCCATTAGTGCCACCTGTCAGCGTCCATCAATGCCACATATCAGTGCCCATCTAAGCTGCCTTTCAGTGCCACCTGTCAGTGCCACCTATCTATGCTAGTCAGTGCCGCCTATCACTGCTGCCAATCAGTGCCACATCAATGCCACATATCAGTGCCTACCAGTGCACATCAATGCCACATATCAGTGCCCATCTGAGCTGCCAGTCAGTGCCACCTATCAGTGCTGCCAGTCAGTGCCACCTATCAGTTCCAGTCAGTGCCACCTATCAGTGCAGCCTCATTAGCGCACATCAGTGAAGGAGAAAAATCACTTAATTACAAAATTTTATAACAGAAACTAAGAACTTTTTTCTTTTTTTAAACATTTCCAATTGTTTTTGATTTGTTTAGCAAGCAATAAAAACCCCAGAGGTGATTAAATACCACCAAAAGAAAGCTCTATCTGTCTAAAAAAAAAATGATAAAAATGTAATATGGGTACAGCGTTGCATGACTGCGTAATTCTCATTCACAGTGCGACAGCGTTGAAAGCTGAAAATTGGTCTGGACAGGAAGGGGGTGGAAATGCCCGGCAGGAAAGGGGTTAAAGGCAACAGAACTAATACTACAAATACCGAGTCATTTTATTACAAATTCATACAAATCACATGACAGACATACTATATGTGTGTTATTACAAACACTGATTGACTGAATACAGAGATATGTGAGTGTCAGCTTGATGTAAATGAAAATCCTCCTCATCCCGATGGAGGAAATAGACAGGAAAGGATCCTTCAGTGAAGGACTGACGCGTTTCAGAAAAACATTTCTTTCCTCAGGGGAGACTGAAGAAGAGGATGGAGATAGAACTCATCCAATATTGATACAAATGTTCACAAACAGCCATATTTAGTTAAAAACCCTCTCCCATCACCCACTGATGCCACCAAAAACCACCATCAGAAATCCCCCCCAAGGGGCCGCAAAGACCCCACACTGAGGTCACCCAGCGACATCCACAGCCAGGTTGTACAGCTGGTGCAGGATAGTTGTCAGAGGAATGTAATATTTCTACTGAGGAACATATCATCATGGATGTCACACCACTACCTCAAACTCAAACTTTCCAACACCGAGCTTGTAATATTTCCTCCTCCCCATCCCCCACTCATGGCTTTACCATTGAGATCAGCAGCACAACCATTGGTCCTTCCCCTCATGCCAGGGTGCTCGGTGTAATCCTAGACTCTGACCTCTCCTTCAGCCCACATCCAGTCACTGGCTAAATCCTGACGCCTCGACCTCCGGAACATTTCCAGACTTCTCCCCTTCCTGACTAATGGCACCACAAACCAACTAATCCATGCCTTGGTTATATCCCGCCTTGAATACTGCGAGTTCCTCCTCACTGGCCTACCGTTACACAGTCTATCCCCCCTTCAGTCTATTATGAATGCTTCTGCTAGACTCATCCACCTTACCAACCGATCAGCGACTGCTGCCCCTCTCTGCCAATCCCTTCACTGGCTTCCACTAACCCGACGTATGAAATTCAAAATACTAACCACAGCTTACAAAGCCATCCACAACACTGCCCCTAGCTACATCACCAACCTCATCCATAGATATCGTCCAAATTGTCTCCTCATCCACTCCTCCCAAGACATCTTCCTCTCTAGTTCCCTTGTCACCTCCTCCCACACTTGCCTCCAGGACTTCTCCAGAACTTCTCCCATCCTCTGGAACTCCCTGCCCCAGTATGTCCGGTCAGCCCCCACCCTGTCTGCCTTTAGGTGATCTTGGAAAACTTACTTATTCAGGGAAGCCTACCCCTCCTCCACCTAAGACCTGTAGTTGAGTCATCTCCATCAGATCATCCCCTGGAGCTATCACCTTTTGTATCCCCTCCCCCTTCCTTTAGATTGTAAGCTCCATGATCCGGGCCCTCCTATTCCTTCTGTACTGAACTGTGATTGTAATGTCCCCCTTTATATTGTAAAGCTCTGCGCAAACTGTTGGCAACATATAAATCCTGATGATAAATTGAAGTACAACAGCGCTAGGTGTCTAATAATTTTTCAAATAAATGAGTGTATGGATTATAGAGATAATTAGTTGAGCTGCTGGCATAGGAAGTAAACCTCAAAAAACTTTGGATAATATGTCATAGAATTATGCAGCGCTCATAAATCAGGTCTCATAGTCCACAGACACCCAATAGCATACAATTAATCTAAATTAAGTATACCATTAAATATATATAGCATATAAGACTCGTGACTTCTGTGGTGCATCCAGGGTTGGAAAACCGGAAAAAAGTTGGTGACTCTTGTGTTGAAAAAGCTGAAAGAAGTTTGCACTAACCAGATATCTCAGTACATGGAGCATGGAGTAATTAAGACCTACTCCTGGTACTCTGAAAGGAAGCCACTGGAAGGGATGATGTCATCTGATCTCTCGCCACTAGATGTCATGTTCCCAGGACAGCAGGAAGATGATTCCAGAAATGTACATCAGCCAATAGAGAGATGAATCCAGCAAGCCAGCCAGCAACACACAGAAGACCAAGAGGAACCAGGCACCTTCAAAAAGCCCGGGCTCCCTCCAAAAAAGAGAGCCACAGGCCAGAAGCTTTGATAGTGTAGTATTGCATTTATTAAGTAGTAATTCAAATGATAAGAAAAAACACACTTACAAAATACAGGTCACAGGAACAAGGGGCAACTAAATGATATGTCCAGACAGTGGGGGGGCACCTACCTAACGCGTTTCGTGTCACACACACGTTTTCAAAGGGGGTGCATTGCAGGAAAAACGATCATTTTTATAATCCGCGGTGCGCATGCGCAGTACACACCGGTGACGTCATTGCGGTAAAGCCGCGCATGCGCAGTACGTTCATACGGCGGCCATTTTCTTGAAGAACAGTGCAGATGGACAGGAGAAGGTAAAACCCATGTTAAGGGATACAGACGGAGACATTCAAGTCTGTGGAACTACTAGCATGCAATAAGGCAAAGGGGAACACTGAACCTGTGTACAGAGTGCATATAAAAGGCATATAGTAATTAGAGCATGAGGAAATAACTATATAAAATGCCTCTGTGGACATGGATCACATAATGACTATAAGGATGATACATAAATTAATATGCATATATATCCTTGCGATGGGAACTGTTCGGAGAGGTGTTACACCCGGTGGATAAATATATAAACATAACGCAGGAACATAGGGTAAATAATTAATAAAGGAACCCGTCATATATGCAGCATGACCATGCATATCAAACAATCCCATACTACACAATATGTACCTGGGTCCTACTAACACAAGCAAGCTGTGGAGTCATACCACTAAGGTATAATAGACAAACGTCTAACAATACATATACGCATGTGACCACAATATATACATAAAAGGTACAGATAAATGCATATAATTAAATAACAATGAGGGGTAAAAAAATCCACTATAATGGATAGTAATAAAAATGTGAATAAAATAAAATCCACATAGCAAAACGCATCAATAGACCATAAAAACAACAGATATAAAATATGTGGATTAGAATAATAAGAATGTTAAACAATGTCCAATATAATAATAAATATAGAAAGCATTAGAAAACACATTAAAAAACAACCAAACCTCACAAGAAAAAACGAACTGACAGCGACGCATGTCATAAAAATGTATATTTAAAAATTATGATAAATGCAGATTAACTAGTGTCAATAAAACAATTGATGTCCAACTCAATGTTAAGGCCTAAAGGAGATGATGTACGTAATAAATAGATCCATTTTGTTTCTAACCTAGAGACTGCTCTACGTTTATGGACTCCTCTCCAGTGCTTATGAACCATGTCAATGCCAATAAATTTAAGTGAATGAGGGTCCCGATTATGTTGTTGGCGAAAGTGCATAGATACAGAGTGTTCTTTAAAACCCTTCTTTATATTTGTGAGATGTTCACGTAGCCTATCTCTTAATCTCCTGGTAGTTCTGCCAACGTACTGTTTTCCGCAGGAACATTCAAGCAGATAAACAACATGGAGGCTATTACATGTGATGGTAGAGTCTATCGTGTATTGTTTGCCAGTAGAGCGAGAACAAAAGGTAAAAATGGGTGTTTTGTGAACGCCATTAAAAACACATAGCATGCATCGGTTGCATGGGAAGAAGCCTTTTCGATTAAAAAACGTAATCTGTCTTGGTGGATTTACCACATTTGGAGCGAGTTTATTCCTCAGAGAAGAGGCTCTTCTATAGGTGATTTCTGGTAGGTCAGGTAGCGAGCTACCTAGTACTGGGTCACTTTTGAGGATACACCAATGTTTTTGAATAATCTTGGCAACATCTTTGTACTGAGCAGAGAAATTGGTGATAAAGGGACAGAACCTATTGTCCTTATTTGTGTTTTTGTTTATTTGCCCAGTGGAAAGGAGCAACTCTCTATTGATGTTCTCAACATTATTGATTTCTGTCTGTAGAGTGTTACTATTGTAGCCTTTTTCCACAAACCTCTTTTTAAGGATATATGATTGTTGGATAAAATCCTCAACATTATCACAGTTGCGACGAACCCTCAGGAATTGGCCCCTAGGTATGTTGTTCAACCATCTAGGGAGATGACAGCTATTTGTTGGAATGAAGCTATTCCGGTCTGTCTGTTTAAAGAAAGTTTTTGTAGATAGCCCTGTACCGTTATTAGAAATGTTTAAATCCAAGAAATTAATTTCTTGGAAATCATATTGGAAGGTCAATTTGATGTTATTAGTGTTGTAATTCAGGGTTGTGAAAAAATTGGTCAGGGAAAATTCATCCCCATCCCATAGTAGGAAGATATCGTCGATATATCGACAATATAAACACAGATGTGGCCAATCCCTGGAGTAGATGATCTCTTCCTCCCAATAAGCCATAAATAGATTAGCAAGGCTCGGCGCAAACTTTGCCCCCATTGCAACTCCGGTAATCTGAAGGTAATAATTATTGCTAAACCAGAAGTAATTATGGCACATTGCAAATTTGAGATCTATTATGAAACATTTCTGTAATGAGGGTACATCCGCAGCATCTTTCAGGTAATAATCAACTGCTTGGAGTTTTTAATCTCAGCAGCCAAATCCTCACTAAAAACGAACTGACTCTTCTGAATAAAGGATTGAAATTTGCTCCATTTGCACAACTCAATAAGTTTGGTACATTCATAGATGTACACAAGTTTACTAGAAAATTGGCATTAAAAAGACATTTTATAAATAATCCCTTAAAGAGCGATATTACTCCAACTTCAAAGGGTAATTTCAAATCTTCAAACCTTAAAAATGCCTCCCTTTTTAATCCTCCTGCACATTCCCATATTACAATTTTTAAAAATATGGTTTTAAACGACCTTGGAAAAACCAAAGTCAAAAAAATATCACGACCAGTTGCACATTGATAACACTATAAAAAATTTACTAGAAGAAAAAGATCTAGTAGTTAGGCCCGCCGATAAGGGAGGAGGGGTTGTTATAATGAACAGACCTAACTACCTTACACTAGTAAATAATATCTTGGAAGATAAAGAAACTTACAGGCTTCTTAACAATAATCCGCTATGTGCCTATAAAAAAAGAATTAAAATCTTTGATTAACACAGGGTATGAAATTGGAATCTTAAGTAAAAAAGAGAAAGATTATCTATGCCCTACGGCTCCCAAACTGCCTGTAATTTATTGTCTTCCTAAGATCCATAAGGATCCAGTCAACCCCCCAGGCCGCCCTATAGTAAGTGGTATAGGGTCACTTTGCGCACGGGTGGGAGAGTATATAGACGGTTTCCTTCAACTGTTGGTAATAAATACTCCAGCCTTTTTAAGAGATTCAAAGCAATTGCTATCCATCATTAAGGACATTAGATTGACCAAACCCACTTATTTAGTAACTGCGGATGTCTCCGCCCTTTATAGCAACATAAAACATGAGGATGGACTCCAAGCAGTTGATTATTACCTGAAAGATGCTGCGGATGTACCCTCATTACAGAAATGTTTTATAATAGATCTTCTCAAATTTGCAATGTGCCATAATTACTTCTGGTTTAGCAATAATTATTACCTTCAGATTACCGGAGTTGCAATGGGAGCAAAGTTTGCGCCGAGCCTTGCTAATCTATTTATGGCTTATTGGGAGGAAGAGATCATCTACTCCAGGGATTGGCCACATCTGTGTTTATATTGTCGATATATCGACGATATCTTCCTACTATGGGATGGGGATGAATTTTCCCTGACCAATTTTTTCACAACCCTGATTTACAACACTAATAACATCAAATTGACCTTCCAATATGATTTCCAAGAAATTAATTTCTTGGATTTAAACATTTCTAATAACGGTACAGGGCTATCTACAAAAACTTTCTTTAAACAGACAGACCGGAATAGCTTCATTCCAACAAATAGCTGTCATCTCCCTAGATGGTTGAACAACATACCTAGGGGCCAATTCCTGAGGGTTCGTCGCAACTGTGATAATGTTGAGGATTTTATCCAACAATCAAATATCCTTAAAAAGAGGTTTGTGGAAAAAGGCTACAATAGTAACACTCTACAGACAGAAATCAATAATGTTGAGAACATCAATAGAGAGTTGCTCCTTTCCACTGGGCAAATAAACAAAAACACAAATAAGGACAATAGGTTCTGTCCCTTTATCACCAATTTCTCTGCTCAGTACAAAGATGTTGCCAAGATTATTCAAAAACATTGGTGTATCCTCAAAAGTGACCCAGTACTAGGTAGCTCGCTACCTGACCTACCAGAAATCACCTATAGAAGAGCCTCTTCTCTGAGGAATAAACTCGCTCCAAATGTGGTAAATCCACCAAGACAGATTACGTTTTTTAATCGAAAAGGCTTCTTCCCATGCAACCGATGCATGCTATGTGTTTTTAATGGCGTTCACAAAACACCCATTTTTACCTTTTGTTCTCGCTCTACTGGCAAACAATACACGATAGACTCTACCATCACATGTAATAGCCTCCATGTTGTTTATCTGCTTGAATGTTCCTGCGGAAAACAGTACGTTGGCAGAACTACCAGGAGATTAAGAGATAGGCTACGTGAACATCTCACAAATATAAAGAAGGGTTTTAAAGAACACTCTGTATCTATGCACTTTCGCCAACAACATAATCGGGACCCTCATTCACTTAAATTTATTGGCATTGACATGGTCCATAAGCACTGGAGAGGAGTCCATAAACGTAGAGCAGTCTCTAGGTTAGAAACAAAATGGATCTATTTATTACGTACATCATCTCCTTTAGGCCTTAACATTGAGTTGGACATCAATTGTTTTATTGACACTAGTTAATCTGCATTTATCATAATTTTTAAATATACATTTTTATGACATGCGTCGCTGTCAGTTCGTTTTTTCTTGTGAGGTTTGGTTGTTTTTTAATGTGTTTTCTAATGCTTTCTATATTTATTATTATATTGGACATTGTTTAACATTCTTATTATTCTAATCCACATATTTTATATCTGTTGTTTTTATGGTCTATTGATGCGTTTTGCTATGTGGATTTTATTTTATTCACATTTTTATTACTATCCATTATAGTGGATTTTTTTACCCTTCATTGTTATTTAATTATATGCATTTATCTGTACCTTTTATGTATATATTGTGGTCACATGCGTATATGTATTGTTAGACGTTTGTCTATTATACCTTAGTGGTATGACTCCACAGCTTGCTTGTGTTAGTAGGACCCAGGTACATATTGTGTAGTATGGGATTGTTTGATATGCATGGTCATGCTGCATATATGACGGGTTTCTTTATTAATTATTTACCCTATGTTCCTGCGTTATGTTTATATATTTATCCACCGGGTGTAACACCTCTCCGAACAGTTCCCATCGCAAGGATATATATGCATATTAATTTATGTATCATCCTTATAGTCATTATGTGATCCTTGTCCACAGAGGCATTTTATATAGTTATTTCCTCATGCTCTAATTACTATATGCCTTTTATATGCACTCTGTACACAGGTTCAGTGTTCCCCTTTGCCTTATTGCATGCTAGTAGTTCCACAGACTTGAATGTCTCCGTCTGTATCCCTTAACATGGGTTTTACCTTCTCCTGTCCATCTGCACTGTTCTTCAAGAAAATGGCCGCCGTATGAACGTACTGCGCATGCGCGGCTTTACCGCAATGACGTCACCGGTGCGTACTGCGCATGCGCACCGCGGATTATAAAAATGATCATTTTTCCTGCAATGCACCCCCTTTGAAAACGTGTGTGTGACACGAAACGCGTCAGGGAGGTGCCCCCCCCCTGTCTGGACATATCATTTAGTTGCCCCTTGTTCCTGTGACCTGTATTTTGTAAGTGTGGTTTTTCTTATCATTTGAATTACTACTTAATAAATGCAATACTACACTATCAAAGCTTCTGGCCTGTGGCTCTCTTTTTTGGAGGGAGCCGGGCTTTTTGAAGGTGCCTGGTTCCTCTTGGTCTTCTGTGTGTTGCTGGCTGGCTTGCTGGATTCATCTCTCTATTGGCTGATGTACATTTCTGGAATCATCGTCCTGCTGTCCTGGGAACATGACATCTAGTGGCGAGAGATCAGATGACATCATCCCTTCCAGTGGCTTCCTTTCAGAGTACCAGGAGTAGGTCTTAATTACTCCATGCTCCATGTGCTGAGATATCTGGTTAGTGCAAACTTCTTTCAGCTTTTTCAACACAAGAGTCACCAACTTTTTTCCGGTTTTCCAACCCTGGATGCACCACAGAAGTCACGAGGCTTATATGCTATATATATTTAAACATATAAATCCTGTATATTAATAATAATAGAACCGATGGTGTTTGCGGGATCAGTGCCAAATGGATCAAATGGATTTCACTTTTTGAAAAGAACAACTAGACAACTATCCTGAGAGTCTGCAGGAGCCCTGCATTGCACCCGCTCTGCAGGAAAAAAATATTCAATGCATCTGCAAAAAATGTGCATTTAATATTTGTTATGAAAAGGTGAACTTATCCTTCAATGTCCACAGATCACCATTTTATATAGAAAAGCAAACTTCAGGTTCCAGGAGAACCATCCAGGTGATGTCCACAACCTCCCAGATCCATTCTTCTCCAGGATTCCAGACAATATGTGCTCCGAAATAAGACCTAGAAATGATCAGACTGCTTTCTGTTTTAATTAAACCTAAACACCAATTCCAGACCACGCACATAGCCCCCCCCCCCCCGAAACAGGGCATCTGGACCCTAAATGTGCTCCCCACCAAACACTGTGCCACCAACTGTGCAGCATTTACCCCAGATGGTTTTGGAGAGTAATGTTACTATGGACAGGATTGGAGTAAGAGGACCTGTCATGTTATTATGGACAGGATTGGGGTAAGACGACCTGTCATGTTATTATGGACAGGATCGGGGTAAGAGGACCTGTCATGTTATTATGGACAGGATTGGAGTAAGAGGACCTGTCATGTTATTATGGACAGGATCGGGATAAGAGGACCTGTCATGTTATTATGGACAGTATTGGGGTAAGAGGACCTGTCATGTTATTATGGACAGTATTGGGGTAAGAGGAGCTGTCATGTTATTATGGACAGGATTGGGGTAAGAGGACCTGTCATGTTATTATGGACAGGATCGGGGTAAGAGGACCTGTCATGTTGTTATGGACAGAATCCTGTAATGCTATTATGGAAATATACCTCAAAATGTGGAACTTCTACAAATAATAAGCTGCTATCATTTATGATCCATGAAAAGAGATCTGTTGATTTATTCACCAAAAACCATCTCAGCTGTAGCCGTCAGCCGTCATTGAGATGTCACTCATCTGTCTTCATCTCAACTTTTTATTGCAGAGTACATCAGAGGCATTGAGGCCGTCACACCAAGACCGACTACTATGCAGAATATAACGACTCCGCAGTGTCCTAATTGTCAAAGAAATACTGCCGACCACAACACCACACATCGTACCACTGTGCTACCCACCAATCATACCGCACAAGGACCTTCTCCTCCACCCTTTCCCACAGAATATATTCTGATTGGTGGATCAGGAGTCTGTCTAAGAATAAAGGCAATCTTTATACTAATGCTGAACACCACCGAGATCAGAAATGTAAGTCAGTCCTGAGCAGGGCTTTTTTTCTTGGAGAATAGTTTCAGGAACTCAAGCATGCGCCCCCCCCCCCTTCTACCAAACTTCATCAAATGGTGGGTGTGATAAACTTCAGTGGGAGGGTTTTAAATAAACATTAATTATGAGGCGTGCGTTACATACAGAGTGCAAAATTCAGTGGTGCACTATGTACAGAGCACAGATTTCAAGGCTGAGCTTCACACAGAGTGCAGGGCTCAGGGGTGCGCTAAGTACAGAGTGCAGGGCTCAGGAGTGCGCTAAGTACAGAGTGCAGGGCTCAGGGGTGCGCTAAGTACAGAGTGCAGGGCTCAGGGGTGCGCTAAGTACAGAGTGCAGGGCTCAGGGGTGCGCTAAGTACAGAGTGCAGGGCTCAGGGGTGCGCTAAGTACAGAGTGCAGGGCTCAGGGGTGCGCTAAGTACAGAGTGCAGGGCTCAGGGGTGCGCTAAGTACAGAGTGCAGGGCTCAGGGGTGCGCTAAGTACAGAGTGCAGGGCTCAGGGGTGCACTAAGTACAGAATGCAGGGTTCAGGAGTGAGCTTTGTACAAAATGCAGGATTCAATGGTGCACTACATACACAGTGCAGGGTTCAGCGGTGTGCTAAGTACAGAGTTCATGGATCAGGAATGCACTTTGTAAAGGGATCAGAAGTGTGCTATGTACAGAGTACAGGGATCAGAGGTGCGCTATGTACTTTGTAGAGTTCAGGGGTGTGCAATGTACAGAGTACAGGGATCAGGGGTGTGCTATGTAGAGGGTGCAGGGATCAGGGGTGTGCTATGTAGAGGGTGCAGGGATCAGGGGTGTGCTATGTAGAGGGTGCAGGGATCAGGGGTGTGCTATGTAGAGGGTGCAGGGGTCAGGGGTGTGCTATGTGCAGGGATCAGGGGTGTGCTATGTGCAGGGGTGTGCTATGTACAGGGTGCAGGGATCAGGTGTGTGCTATGTACAGGGTGCAGGGATCAGGTGTGTGCTATGTACAGGGTGCAGGGATCAGGTGTGTGCTATGTACAGGGTGCAGGGATCAGGGGTGTGCTATGTACAGGGTGCAGAGTTGAGCTCTCTTTCACATGCCCTTACCTCTGCATCCTCCTATACACATCTCAATTCCACCCCTTGTCAGCTCTGACCTCTGCACCCCCCCCTTTACTGCTCTCATCTTCCCCGCCCCCCATTCCCTCATAGCTTCCACACATTTACCTTTATAAATCTCCCTGCACTGTAGGCGACTCTTCCTTTCTTATTTACATCTGTGGAGCCACTGGGAGAGGCAAGCTGTCCTTGTAAGCATGGAAGCCGGGCTTCTGTGTTTACAAGTGACAGTGGTAAACAGGGTGTGGAGGATGAGATCCAGCGGTGGTAGAACTGAGTTCCACCAAGTTCTTGCTGAAGAAAGCCCTGGTCCTGAGTATAATCTAGAAATTGTAAAGGCTTGAAAGCCAACGAAGATAATTAGATCCAGGTGTACAAGTTAGGATTGGTTTAGATTATCCCATCAAATCCCGTGATTTCCAGATCAATGACTATATGGCATCCTGTTCTGAGGTCATAGACAGGGCGGCCAGCAAAGGGCACTGGCCATAAGTCTTACAACAGTGTGCTATTATCATTGGTTGTGACAGGAAAGATCCCCCAGCTCTTATCATTGTGGTGGCTGAGGGAAGGGAGATATGAAATCTGGAAACATTCATTCAGTGATTGGAGTCATTCGTTATACAGTATGAATATGGTGTCACTGAAATATGATTGGATAAAAACTCCAACATAAAACATACACTACTGGAAGCAGCAAAACCAAAAAGAAAAGCTATGAAATGAAGAGAAGAGATTATATTGGAAATAACACATTCATGAAAAAATATACTAAAACATAAGTCAGTGAGCCTGATAGTTTAGGCAATGTTTAGGCCAGCAGAGAAGACTTTACTGGCTCTGATGACCCAACACTGCAGAAAACAAAGTATTTTTAAGTCATCACTCTGGTCTGTTCTACCCTGATCATTGTCTGTGTTGTATTTTCTAGGTCACCATCCCATCACCTCCAATCACAGAGGCCAAAGGGTCTTGTGATTATTTCTTTAGAGCACAAGCAGACCTGGAATTGGTATTTTCAGAGGGACATCTTATCCTGGCATTCACAAAGGTATGGAGTGAATAGACTGGAGAATGGGGTGAAATGGGTGGATAAGACATGGAGGGTAAAATATGTCTTACCTGGCCATAGACTGATCATTATTTATTCAATCATCCAGCAGGCTGCTGAAAAAAAAACAAATAGATTCCTCCATCCACACCAGTGAGATGACTGAAGGAATCCTCCTCGCAGTGACATTGATGACTGATGGAGAAGATTTAACCAACAGGAATGTTCAACAGAAGACAATTGTTAGATCAACTTCTGTAGAGCGGGGGCAGCCACTCATAGTTAATAATTCATCTTGTCCCTGTTGAACCGGCTGAATTTTGATCCATCTATGGCCAGCTTAATAGTCACAGGCTGTCCAGCAGGTAGAGAAATGATGAGTAGGGATGACATTCAATTGTTGCTACTGAGAGTTTGTGGCAAATCCTGCGTGTTTGCAGACCCAGCAAGCTGATCTGAGAATTCACTAGACTGAATTTGTAAATATTATGCACTGCCTGGCCTCTGAACCTTGGTCAGCTAGCCTAGAAGGACCAGTAATGGAGGCGTTGTTATGTGATAATCTCCTCACTATAAATAGGTGGGTTCCCAGCAGCAAGAAGGGAGAGCTGAAAATCCATGGGGGGGGGGATTTTGTTATACAGTGCTATCCTGTGCTGTATTGTGATAAATGACTACAGTGGGGTGGGCTTCCTATTTCTTGTGTACCCCCCATGTTCATAGTTCAGCAGCAAATGTAGTTGCTGTTTAGCTGATGCCTCCACTTGCACTCTTTTGTTTTATTAGGGTTTTTTCCTACTTTTTATATTTTACAATTTTATTTTATTTCATGTTTATCCATTTTTTTTTTAAATTTTCTAGTAGGATACAAAATGTGGTTGGAGGCGTGGCTTGGCATTTGAAGAGGATGGTTGCATGTTAGAGGCGCTCCGGCTCTGCAGCAGGAAATCCACAGCCTAAACTAAGACTATCCACCATGGACAAAGTACGCATATATGTCCAGCCTTTTAAAACCCCCAACTCACAGCTCAGGGCAAATTTGGCCCAAAATTTTCTAGACCCAACCTAGCTCCTCCAGCTCTATGGTGGCTGCTACATCCAACGTGCCTCATGGCTCTCTGGCTCTGGACTATAACAGGGTAGGAGATGCTATCTTACTCTCCTAAATGCAGTAAATACCGTATTTTTCGCTCCATAAGACGCACTTTTTTTCCCCCAAAAAAAGGGGGGAAAATGTCAGTGCGTCTTATGGAGCGAATATAGAGCGGCCGGTCCGGTATTTCCACCGCCGCCGTGCAGAATACCGGGCCGGCCGCTCAGCTCTGCAGTGGGACCTTATGGAGAGGACTGCTGACCTTTGGGGAGCGGGTACCTGAATTGGACAGGTACCCGGTCTTACTACTTTGTTCTTTGATCTTACCTGTTCCTCTATCCAGCGGCGCACTGTCTTCCCGGCTTCTGTAGTGTGGGCATGACAGCCGGGTGCCAAGTGCGCATGCGCAAGAAGCCTTGTTTTTTTGAATGGTAAGGCGGTACCTGGGACACATGACCGATCCCAGAAGCCGCCCGACCAATCACAAAGCGCAAGAGCTTCTCGCTCATACGCACTGGGCACCCGGCTGTCATGCCGAGCGCCATTACAGAAGCCGGGAAGACAGCGCGCGGCTGGATCGAGGAACAGGTAAGATCAAACAAAAACTCTGCGGAAGTAAGAGCGGGTACATGTCAAATTCAGGCACCCGCTCCCCACCTCCCCAAAGGTCAGCAGTCATCTGTGCTGTCCGCAGTCTCTGGTCATCCCTGTGCTGTCCGCAGTCTCTGGTCATCCCTGTGCTGTCCGCAGTCTCTGGTCATCCCTGTGCTGTCCGCAGTCTCTGGTCATCCCTGTGCTGTCCGCAGTCTCTGGTAATCTCCTGTACTATGTCCGCAGTCTCTGGTCATCCCTGTACTATGTCCGCAGTCCATTAGTTCAGAATTTTTTTTTTCCTGTTTTCTGCCTCTAAAACCTAGGTGCGTCTTATGGTCAGGTGCGTCTTATGGAGCGAAAAATACGGTAATGAAAATGTCTGACCTGCAAACGATAGCCTCAGACATTAACTATTTGCCAACCACAGATAGCCGAATGAGAGCTACACTACGGCCGGCCAGTTCTGGGAGGGTGTCATATGACGTCCTCCCAGAATGCGCTCTCCTGCATGCCCCCAGGGGTGCGCCCCCGGCGATCTCCATGATCGCCGGGGGGTAAAAGGCCAATCACAGTGGCCTTTTACCACATGATCAGCCGTGTCCAATGACACACTGATCACCGGGAAATGCAATTGTTGGTTCTTGGCTGCACTTTTCTCACGCTGTCAGAGTGTGAGGAAAGTACTGCAGAGAACCGGCAGTTGTCATAGCAGGGATAGGCACCGATCATCAGGGCACTGATGATCAGTGCCCTGATTGGTGCCCAGCAGTGCTACCCACTAGTTCCTCCCACCTGTGCCCAGCAGTGCACCCACCTGTGCCACCCAGCAGTGCCACACACCTGTGCCCAGAAGTGCCACCTACCTGTGCCACTCACCAGTGCCCATCAGTGCAGCCCAGCAGTGCTGCCAGTCAGTGCCACCAGTCATTGCCTAGCAGTTGCACCAGTCAATGCCTAGCAGCGCCGCCAGTCATTGCCCAGCAGTGATGCCAGTCAGTGCTGACTCTCAGTGCCCTTCAGTGCTGCCTCTCAGTGCCCTTCAGTGCTGCCTTTCAGTGCTGCCTATCCGTGGCCATCAGTGCCGCCTATTAGTGCCCATCAGTGCTGCCTCATCAACGCACATCAGTGAAGGGGAAAAATTACCTGTTTGAAAAATTTTATAATAGAAACAAACTTTTTTTTTCAAATTTTTTTGAACTTTTTTTTGTTTATAGCACAAATAGTAAAGTGTCCGGCAGCGATTAAATACCACCAAAAGAAATCTCTATTTGTGAGAAAAAAATGATAAAAATTTTATATGGGTACAATCTTATATGACCGCGCAATTGTCAAAGTGCGACAGCGCTGAAAGCTGAAAATTGGCCTGGTAAAGAAGGGGGTATAAGTGCTCGGTAGGCAAGTGGTTAAATCTGTTGTTTCATCTGTTATATTGAGGATTTGAATAACAGAGGATGAAGGAAAAATGTACAGGTCCGGGGCACACCTGAAACACTTGACCAGATACGCCACACTTCGCAAACTATTTTCACTGTGCTCCTGGAGAGGCCATCGGGCCTCCCTGATAGAGTTTCAACAATACCATGTGATCGCCCAGACACAGCGCTAATGTGATCATAACAGCAATCATCGGCTCCCAGGTGCATGCTCTGTGAGCCATACATGAGCCTCTGATGAAGGGGGACATACGTGTACATCCACCTGCCTCCGTGCTGCTTCCGTCCAGCCATTTCTGTACATGGGCCAGATGGGAAGCAGCTAAGAAACATTGCAGCACAATTTCTGCTTACAGAAAGAGGAGATGGAAGAAGGAGGCAGAGTGCGACCCTCTTGCTGTCTACTGCCATCCTTCAGGTGCTGCTCCCACCGAGCTGTGTGGTGAGAAGTCATGTCTTCTTCATACATGCATGACCCAAATGACTGATACTATTACTATGCTTGAAACGCTGGTGACAGATACTGATGGCAGCTAAGGTGTGGTCTGCAACATGTGCTGAAAAAGGCAAACACAGCTGAACCCTGTGGAATGGACTGGGGATGACAGTTGCCTCACCATGGAGCTCTGCTATCTGGTGGAATAGGGGTGTCTGTCCCCAAATTACATCCTGCTTTGCTGATCTTGTGCTTCTCCCTCAATTTCCTCCATTACTATATCTGATACCCAGGTATGGGTGGAAACCTCATCATCACACTATGCTCCTGTAGCTGTCCTCCTCAACCTATGATGCAATGAATTGCTGTGCATCCTTTTGCAGCAAGTGGCTGACGATGTGTTCAAATAATGCAGCTGACCCCTCAATGCCAGTTTGTGAGGTAATGGTAGGAGTAGCTATGGGTGAGGAGGACAAACAGGGTGCCCTTGTAGCTGAAGATGAGTTCAAGATACTCTTCTCCTGGGAGGCAAAGGAGTTTCTAAGGTTAAAAGAAAGGTAGATTTGTCCTGCCTCTTGATGCTGCACCCTGACCACTGCTCTGATGTGTGCATACAGAAGCCACTTGCCCCCTAATAGCTCTAGGGGAATCTCTGCCTCTCCCTTTAGGTCTCCCAGACTTTGTACTAGTGTGAAGGTTATTTCCTACTTGTTTTAACAGTTATGAACACATCCTCATTTTACAGTTTTCTTGGAGGACCATGCAGTCCCCAACCAATCAGAGAACAGGGAGAGAGAGGCCACAAGCAGCTATACGTTCTATAACCATCTGGCCATTACTTTCACTTTAGTTCCCTGTTTTCTGATTGATTGCGGACCATTTGGCCTGCCTATATATGTGTGAGAGGGATAGGTAAGTCTTTTGACTGCCCTATGTACGAAGCAATGCAGCCGCATAGTGTTCATACACGGTGCACGCATCCATGGCACCATTTACATCAAACATCTTGTGTGCATAGTGGCTGTGAGGGGAAGATAAGAGATGAGACACTCAGCACCATATTTGTTGGTGCTGGCCCATAGGGAAGACATACAAGGAGGACAGCTAAAGGTAAAAGCATAGGATTGTGGGCAGAGGGCAAACCTTATGTAGGACAGTCATGACCAATGGATGGCTAATATTGGTCTGATGATGTAAAAATAATTTTTCAGATTTTATTACAGAAGACTGCAATATACTTTGTTTTTATCTTAGGTGACTCAAGTAATATGTGGATTGATAAAAAATACAAGTGGTGAAAGGAAGGGGTGGGTGGATGGAAGGAAGGGATGGATGGATGGATGGAAGGAAGGGGTGGGTGGATGGAAGGAAGGGCTGGGTGGATGGAAGGAAGGGGTGGAAGGAAAGAAGGGGTGGGTGGAAGGAAGTAAGGAAAGAAGGGGTGGGTGCAAGGAAGTAAGGAAAGAGGTGGATGGAAGGAAGGAAGGGTGGGTGGATGGAAGGAAGGAAAGGACGGGTGGGTGGAAGGAAAGGGTGGGTGAGTGGATGGAAGGAAAGAAGAGGTGGATGGAAGGAAAGGGTGGGTGAGTGGATGGAAGGAAAGAAGAGGTGGATGGAAGGAAGGAGGGGTGGGTGGAAGGAAGGAAGGGGGTGTATGGAAGGAAGGGATGGAAGGAAAGGGTGGGTGGAAGGAAGTAAGGAAAGAAGAGGTGGATGGAAGGAATGGTGGGTGGATGGAAGGAAGGAAAGGGTGGGTGAGTGGGTGGAAGGAAGGAGTGGGTGGAAGGAAGGAGTGGAAGGAAGGAGTGTGTAGAAGGAAGGAATGGGTGGGTAAAAGGAAGAAAGGGTGGGTGGAAGTAAAAGTGGGTGGAAGGAAGGAAAGGAGGGGGTGGGTGGAAGGAAGGAAAGAAGAGGTGATGGAAGGGAGGGGTGGGTGGGTGAAAGGAAGGAAGGGGTTGGTGGGTGGAAGGAAGGGGTGGAAGGAAGAGTGGGTGGAAGAAAGGAACGGAGGAGTGGGTGGAAGGAAGGGGTGGATGGAGGGAAGGAAAGAAGAGGTGGAAGGAAGGGTCGGGTAGAAGGAAGTAGGGGAGGGAGGAATGGGTGGAAGGAAGGAAGGAAGAAAGGGGTGGAACGAAGGAAGGAAGTTGTGGATGGAAGGGAGCGGTGAGATAAAGGAAGGAAGGGGTTGGTGGGTGGAAGGAAGGAAGGGTGGTTGGGTAGAAGGAAGGAAGGAGTGGATGGAAGGAAGGAAAAAAGAGGTGGATGGAAGGGAGGAGTGGGTGAAAGGGAGGGTTTGGTGGGTGGAAAGAAGGAAGGAAGGGGGGGTGGAAGGATGGAAGGAATAGAGGGGGGTGGAAGGAAAGCAGGCTGGGGGGAAGGGAGGGGGAGTTGGAAGGAAATGATGGATGGGTGGAAGGATGGGAGGAAGGGGGGTGGGTGGTGGAAGGGGGGATTGTAAGAATGGAAGGAAGGGAGGGGGAGGTGCAAGGATGGAAGGGAAGGGGGAGGTGGACGTGAGGGTGGAAGGAAGGGAGGGGGTGGGATGAAAGAATGGAACAATACATCAAACATACACTACAACCAATAGATACGCAGAGGAAAGAGAATCCAGTAATGTAGGTGTGTATGATCACGTCTTGAGTCTCCACATTTAGTTATGATGAAGTGGTAGGAAGAGTAGGGTATGGAGGGCACTGAATGTTTTGGACATCATGGCTTACTTATTCAGAACGTTAGTGTATGATATGGTTGCGGTGAGTCATTTCTGTGTTAAGGTGGGTGCTCTATTCTGGATGGTGGTGAAAGAATAATAAGGTGGAGTGACAGATGTGGAAAAAAAAAAAGGAGAGATAGGAAGGAAGAACAGAACAAAAAAGAAATGCAGGATGAAATGGTGGGGGAATATAGGGGAAGAAAGAAAAAAAAAAAAAGAGAATTTTTTATGGGGGGGGAGGGTGAGAAGTAATAGGTTATGCAGAGTTAGCGTGTACAGGTACTAAGAAATTAAGATGGATCACATCCCCAAGTATTAGCCAAGCCAGAAAGGTAGTTATAAAGCTTAGAATATGGAACGAGTAAGGTCGGACAGCGGGGTAACACGTGGATCAGAGACCCCGTTAGGCTTGTCAGAATATGTCTCTACAGCCCATCTTTACGCATGGTAGAATTGTCCCTGGTAATCCGAGTATTCCCTTATTCAGCGTTGTACGGGGTCATTTAGTCCAGGGATATAGATTGATCATTTACTATTAATTGATAGGCAGAAGTGGATTTGAAATGATTCCAGCAGGCCCATGATTTCCTAAATCTCTCCGGATGTTCCTTAGCTATAGAAATCAATTCCTCCAATTCTTCAGTTTTGTTGATCCTAGCATACCATTCTCGTACAGTGGGAACATGTCGAGTGCCAGTGTACTGGAATACATTGCTTTGCCGCATTCACCATGTGCATAGCGAGTGACTTACGGTATGTCCGAAATGGAAGTGCTGTATGGTGTAGCAGAAATTGTGCGGGGGAAAGGTCTAGGGCATACGTGGTAACTTGTGCGATTGTAGATTGAACTGTCTCCCAGAAGGGCTGCAACAATGGGCATTCCCACCAGATGTGCAGGAGTGTACCCGTCGCTTTATGGCATCTCCAACACAGATCAGGAATGTTGGAGTCGAAGCGGTGAAGCAGGGATGGAACCCTATACCATCTAGAGTATACTTTAAAGTTATTTTTCTTGTGTGGAGACACATAAAGACCCTTTGTGCATGTGTTCATATATGTGGCCCAAGTCTTCAAGTGAAAGTTGGATTTGTAAGTCAGCGCTCCAGGCCTTGCAAGCTTTCCTGGTTGAGAGGTCACTGGTGTGTTCTAGACATGTATAAAGTAGGGATATAACATGTCTCTGGGGAGAGTCCGTTGAGCAAAGTTTCTCAAAGGGGGTAAGATGTCTAGTGAAGCTTTTTAGATGGAATGAGCTGTGGATAAAGTGGTGGAGTTGCCTGTACATCCACGGCAATAAGGTCAAGGTGGGCCATTTGTTCATCAGGCGGTCTCTGGATAAAAGCAGTCCATCTCTGAAAAGGTGATGCAGACTCACACCGCCTGTGAAACCAGTTCCTGCAAGAAAGGCATGAGACATACCAGGGGGGAATTCAGGGTTCAATATGAAAGGAGTGAGTGGGCCAGGTGTGGATGAGAACGCCATATGCTTGCTGATTTGATGGTAACAGGACAGAGTAGGGCCTATGAGGATGTGTTCCTTGAGTTCAGATGGAATGTGAGGTTTTAACAGCCAAGGGGAAGTGGCGAGCGGGGTCTCCGAAAAAGCCGCTTTTAATTCAACCCGTGCCTTGCGCGCATGGTTCGTGGACCAGTCGACTATTCTTGCCATCTGACACACTTTGTAGTAGTGGGCGAGGTCGGGTAGCCCTATACCACCACATGTTTTGGGTCTGGTTAGTTGGTCAAAGCCAATTCTAGGGCGTTTATTACTCCATAGAAATGAGGTACATAATGTTTTGTATGACTTGAAGAAGGAGTTGGGCAAGTGAATTGGAATGGTTTGCAGTAGGTACAAAAGTCTAGGAAGCATGTTCATTTTAATGATAGCTGCTCTGCCAAACCAAGAAAAAAAATCGCTTTATCCCATGTTTGTAGATCTTTAGTAATGTTACGCAGGATGGGTAAAAAGTTTTTGGCGTAGAGTTCTGCAAGATGGGTTGGTAATTGAATTCCTAAATATGTGATGGCTTTTGATTGCCACGTGAAGGGAAAATTAGATTTTGCATGCCTAATCGCATCTTGGGATAAGGAAACATTGAGTGCTTGGGACTTATTGAAGTTTATTTTAAAATAGGCCAGATACTGAAACATCTTAAAATGATGTAGTAGGTTAGGTAAGGTATTGTGTGGATGTGTCAAGAAGAGCAAGATGTCATCAGCGAAGGCTGCTACTTTGTGAATTTTGCCATTTATAGAAATCCCTTTAATATTGTCATTCTGTTTAATGCAATTCAGGAATGGTTCCAGTGTAAGAATAAATAGGAGCGGAGATAATGGGCAGCCCTGTCTGGTCCCATTACTTATGGAAAAAGCTTCTGAAAGAAGGCCATTGACTTTCACTTTAGCAGTTGGTGAGGTATATAGCGACATGATAAAGGTCAAAAGACGAGGAGGTATCCCAAGACCGACCAGAACTGCTTCCATGTAGTCCCAGGCTAGTCTGTCAAAGGCCTTTTCAGCATCTAGAGAGAGGAAAAAGCCCTATTGTTGCTTCTACGTTAACCAGTGATGTATGTTGATGGCACTGATCGTGTTGTCTCTAGCCTCTCTACCGGGGACGAACCCCACCTGGTCAGTTGAGACAACACAATCTACAATATGCAGTAAGCGGTTGGCCAATATCTTGGTAAAAATCTTGATCAACATTCAATAGGGATATCGGGCGATAGTTTGCTGGCAATGTCTGGTCTTTACCCTCTTTAGGGATTAGTGTGATATGGGCCTCGGAGAGAAAGCACATGGGCTGTCCTGGGGTATCTAGTAAATTGAAAGCTTTTAGGAATGGATGCGCTAGGACGTCAATGAAATACTTGTAATACATGGTAGTCAGTCCATCAGGTCCCGGGCTTTTGCCTGGTTTCAGTTGTGCAATGGCCTGTTGCAGTTCTTCCAGCGTCAAGATACCATCCAATTCTTTTGCTTGTGACTGGGAAATGGGTTTAGGGAGAAATTGAACAAGAAAAGACTGGATGATGACCTTACGTGGTCTAGCGTCCCCTGATGGTTTGGGTGGTAGAGGTAAATTGTACAGGGAAGCATAATATTTTTCGAATTCTGCTGCGATATCCGTGGAGGAGGAAAGTGAGTGACCTTGTTTAGATTGAAGTTGAGAGGTGGTACGAGACGCTTTTTTAGATTGCAAGGCCCGAGCTAAAAACCTGCCTCACTTATTTCCATGTTCATAAAAGAGTTTTTGCGTTAAAATGTATTTCCGTTTTGTTTTCTTTTCCACTATGTCTCGAAGTTGTTTGCGGGCTTGGTCAAGTTTGTATGCAGACTCGACCGCCTTAGTGCGTTTATGCGAGCTTTTCAATGTTCAAACTTTTTGAAGTAAGAAGGTAAAAGACGCTTGAGCCATACGTTTCCTAGAAGCAGATATGGAAAGCAAGTGTCCACGAATCACACATTTATGTGCTTCCCATTGAGTAAGGGGAGACGTTTCTGGGGACGAGTTTTCATTAAAGTAATTGTTTAGAGCTTTGCGTATTTGAGTAATAACGGACGAATCGGTAAGGAGAAAGGAATCTATTCTCCATGTTTTAGATGTAGGAGGGGCATCGGGAATTTGTAAAGTCATCGTAATCGGATGATGGTCAGAAAGAATCATTGGTTTGATGGAGGCAGATTTTAATGTGTGCAAGTCTTTTTGCGAAAGAAAAAGGTAGTCAATTCTGGAATAACCTTTGTGCGGTGCTGAGAAAAAAGTATAATCTTTGTCTGTTGGATGTAGCGTACGCCATGCATCATGGAGGGTCAGGTCATTCAATTCAATTTTAATCTGCCTAAGCGCTTGGTAGGGTTGTGACGAAAAGCCTGTTGATGTATCCATTAACGGGTTCAGTGCTACATTAAAATCACCTCCAAGTATCAAGAGACCCGATTGGAATGATGCTAGAGTTTTGGAGATTTTACGAAAAAAAACTCACTTGAGCAGTATTTGGGCTATAGATGTTAGCTAAGGTGAGCGGTTTATTGTGTATGATGCCTTTAAGCAAGAGGAATCTTCCCTCTGGATCCTCGAGAGATTCAGAAATCATTAGCAGGAATGTTTTAGAGATCTAAGTGGATACTCCTTTTGCTTTTACCTCTGTGTTAACTGAAGGATATACTGTGGGATAATTGGCATTGGCAAATTTAGGGATGTGATCAGCTCGAAAATGAGTTTCTTGAATGAAAAGCATGTCTGCGTGCAGACTTTTCATGTAGGTCAGGAGTCATGAACGTTTCTCCGGTATATTTAGGCCTTTTGCATTAAGGGATGCCACAGTGAGTGTACAGTGGGTCCGTACAGATGTGCGATTAGTGGGCATTTTATTGGCAAGAGGGGAAAAAAAAACCCACAAAAAAAAACAAAGGGGGGGTGGTAGTGGTTGGAGGACAAACGGAGATAGAGGAGCGAGTAAGAGTTGAAAGAGAGGGAAAGAAGACTAAAGAAGAATTCAGGAAATCAGTAGAAGCATTAGACATTCTCAAGCAAGAACTTACAGATGTGATGATGCTTAATCCCAAGACTTATCTAGAGGAGTAAATTCCGGGGACAGAGTAGTCCAGCTATGCTGTCCTATATAAGCAATCGTAAGGTATTTGGTGTATGGCGTAGTAGAAATCGGAATTTTGTCAGATCCAGAGGAGGCGTCCGTGAGGTGCCTCAGGACAAACCCAACTAAAACCTCAAGTGCCCACCAGATATCATGGGCATGAGAAATAGGTGTAGTGTAAAGTTCAGTAAATGAATGCCATGACACAAGGAGGTAGGTGAATATAAGCTAGTTGTGAAGGAGAGAAGTGCAGAAGGTAGTATGGGGCTAAACGTTTGCGATAATACCTATTAAGGTGTGTTAGTTGTAATACGGTCACCATTTGTAGGTGAGACTCGAAGTGGTCACTTGTGTGTATAAAGGGAATGTGATCGAATGGTCTGTCAGGGATCACCGCCGCGATGGGCTCGGTGCAGGTGCAGTGCTTCGCCCTGTGTCGGAATGCGGGCACTGAGACCTGGCCGACCGCGGCGAGTGAGTTTGCGCATGCGCAGTAGGGACCGCGGGCGCGCGCGGCACCAATGACAGTGCAGTAGGGATATTTAAATGGCCCTGAGCTGTCATTCAGTGCCTTCTGGTCTTACCTGCATCCTGTATCCTGCAAACCTGTACCTAGTAAGTTGTTGACCCGGATTGTTCTTGACCTGCTGATTTCTCCTGCCCAGACCCTTGCTTTGCCTGACCTCTCTTCTGAATGCCCCCCATTAGATCTGACCTGCTGTTGCTGATCTGGCGTGTGACCCGACTATTCTCTGCCCGCTGTCTTGTACCGTACCGTCCTCTCTGTTACCGACTCGGCCTGTCTGACTTCGCACTTGCTCAGCCATCCATCCATCCATCCTCATATCAGGCTCTCCCCTGTTGGAGCCCCTGGCGAACACCCCTACCACTGACGGGTGTACTCAGTAGTCGCGACCTGGTCTCGGGGTACTCCAAGTCCATCCCCACCATCAGGGGCCCTGGTGAACAAGTACTCTGGGGCTTAGATTCCGCGCTCTGGGGACACCTGACCAGTGGAGTGTTAGTGGTGCCGCTAGGCGGTGCGTTACAGTACCAGAAGGCCATGACTGAGCCTCGAGGAGGACCCTCCCCGATGGAGGAAGTTTTCAGACACCTGGCTACCCTGACGCAAGCTGTAAACATGTTACAGGACAGATGTTTGCAGATTGAAAACTGGTTCCAGGCCTGCACCATACCTGTCCCTGTTTCACAGGCCCCGGCTCCTGCACCCCCGGCCGTAGCAGCCCATGAGCCAGCTCCCGGGCCTTCCGCACCACTCCCTGTGGCGGAACCCTTACCAGGGCGCTTCCACGGGGACCGCACACGCTTCCGGTCGTTCCTTGACTCCTGCCTGCTCTATTTTGAACTGCAACCACGGACCTTTCTGACGGAATCAGTGAAGGTGGGGTTTGTCATCTCCCTGTTGCAGGGTGAACCCCAAGACTGGGCCCACCGACTAAGGGGAAACAATGACCCACATCTTGTTTCGGTTGACAATTTTTTTAACGCTATGGCCATCTTATACGATGATCTACAATGGGCAGCCTCGGCCGAAGCCACAGGCTGTCGAGCGGCAGAGGAATACGCCCCTGATTTTAGCCGTTGGATGGGGGACACACGCTGGAACAAGTTTGCACTATTGCATCAGTTCCGTATGGGCCTGTCAGAGGCCCTGAAAGACGAGCTCGCCCGGGGTGGAGGTGCCCGAAACATTAGAGGACTTGATTGACCTAACCATTAAAGTTGACCGTAGACTACGGGAACACAGGTTGGAGAGGTCTGGTCAGGGTCGCGGAAATACCTGGGGGTCATTCCAAGGGTCCAGTCAAACAACTAGGCCAAACATCCAGAACCTGCTGTCTGAAGATGCTCCCGAACCCATGCAGCTAGGCCTGGCACGTCCTAAGCTATCTCCAGAGGAACGCCAGCGCAGACGCTCCCAGAACCTGTGCGTCTACTGTGGTGAAGCTGGTCACATGGTACGATCCTGCCCGCAGAAACTGAGTAAGTTCACCTCATCTTCCTTATCTATTGGCAATATGAGTCCATCCCAATACTTAGTTGTACCCCTCTCCTTTCAGCTTTCAGAAAGGACCGTGGAGGTGACGGCCATAGTTGATTCGGGGGCATGCAGCTGTTTTGTGGATATCAATTTTGCTCATCAGCAGGGTATTCCCCTCCAACCAAAGGAGAAGGGGTTCCACATCTTTTTGGCCGATGGTTCCCGGATAAAATCAGGGGTGGTTAACAAGGAGACCCCTTCCATTGTTACTGCCATCACCGGCCAGCACCGGGAACTCCTCCGCCTGGATGCTATCGCATCACCCCTTTTCCCAGTCATTCTGGGGCTCCCATGGTTACGGGCCCATAACCCCCAAATTGACTGGGAAACTGGGGTAATCTCGTTCCCTTCCTCATACTGTCGGGAACTTTGCCGCACTTCGGGCCCGGAGGTCCCCCAGGTCCTCCTGTGCTCTGAAGGGGATGCCAACTTAAAACAGGTGATTCCTGCAGCCTATCACGAGTTTCTTGATGTGTTCAGTAAACAGGGAGCAGATACTCTACCCCCCCACCACCTGTATGACTGTCCCGTTGACCTGTTACCTGGTTCAGAGATTCCTTTTGGGTGAATTTTCCCCCTTTCTGAGCTCGAATTAGGGGCCCTGAAGGAATATATTAAGGACAGCCTCCGGAAGGGGTTCATCCACCCCTCCACTTCTCCAGCAGGGGCAGGGATCTTTTTTGTAGAAAAAAAGGACAAGACCTTGAGACCGTGTATTGACTACCGAGAATTGAATAGGGTCACAATCAAAAATCGTTACCCACTGCCATTGGTACCGGAATTATTCCAGAGTTTAAAGGCTGCAGTAGTATTTACCAAGCTGGGTTTAAGGGGAGCCTACAATTTGGTTCGCATAAGGGAGGGGGATGAGTGGAAAACGGCCTTCTGCACCCGTTTTGGCCATTTTGAATACCTGGTCATGCCTTTCGGGTTGTGCAATGCCCCGGCCACCTTTCAACACTTCGTAAACAACATTTTTAGGGACTTCCCGGATATCTTTGTTATAGTCTACTTAGACGACATTTTCATTTTCTCATCTTCCCTGGGGGAGCACAGGATATATGTAACAAGGGTGTTGGGGCGGTTGCGGCAGCATGGGTTGTATGCTAAGGCAGATAAATGTTGCTTTGAACAGTCCAGCATTACATTTCTGGGCCTGATTATCTCCACCGCGGGGGTCGCAATGGACCCTCAGAAAGTCTCTGCGATCCTGGATTGGCCTGAACCCACGGACAGGAAAGGCGTCCAACGGTTTATCAGGTTCGCAAATTTCTACCGGAAGTTCATCAAAAACTTCTCGGGTCTGGTCTCCCCCATCACTCAGCTAACCAAGCTTGGGACCCGGTTCAGATGGACGCCAGAGGCACAGGAAGCTTTTGAAGCATTAAAGAGGCTATTCACCTCTGCACCCATTCTGGGTCACCGTGACGCCTCCCAACCCTACATCTTAGAGGTAGATGCGTCAGAGAATGAGGTTGGTTCCTTTCTATCCCAACGAAAGGGCACCAAGGAATTGCTCCACCCGGTAGCATCTTTCTCACGGAAACTTACCCCTGCAGAGAGAAATTACGATATCGGCGTTCGAGAATTACTGGCTATCAAGACAGCATTAGAGGAATGGAGGTACCTGCTGGAAGGTGCCTCACACCCCATCCTGATATTCACAGACCACAAGAACCTGGAATACCTGAGGACCGCCAAACGTTTACGCCCACGACAAGCGAGATGGGCATTGTTCTTTTCAAGATTCCATTTTCATATCACTACCTCATTGCTACCGCAGGTTTGAAAACAGTTAAGAAACTGAATTTTGAGAACTAGGAAAGTCCTAGCTTGCTAGGGTAAACATATCCTAAATTAAGATGGATGGGAAGGCCGTCATGCTATAATAAGAGAGAGGTGATAATGAATTGGTATTAAAGGGAAGGGGAAAAGGACAGTAGTGCATTACCTGCAGTGTGTCACTAGTAACTGCATACACCTGGATGCGTATGTGTGAGTAGGGGTAAACATTATAATCTGGACAAAGCGCATAGGTAGTTAAGACTTTTGTGGAGAAACTTAAGGGGGAGGTATGGGCACAAGCATGGCATAACTCTGAACCAGCAATGTCACAGGATCGTAATGTCAAATATGAGCTCATATATATCTGTCTCCTTCCAGAATAGCTCGTGGGTCAACGCACGTACTCAGCGAGCAACTCAGGAAGGCCTCAGCATAACAAAATAAGATAAACAAAAAATCACAGTTGCATGACCTGTCCTATCTGGGGAAACAATCTGCCAGGTTTGTTACGATTCAGTGACGTATACATAAAGCCAAGTAAATAAGCATTCTGTAGTACCGGTGTTCAAAATCGCATCACTCTCCGGCCTCGGCCGATACCACCAGCAAAGTGCGCGAGGTCGTCATTGACCGGTCCTATAGAAGTCAAAATTGTTAAGAGTATTTACCATAACTCTGTGGACACCACTACCATGCAGCCTGCAAAAGTCAATAGCTAGCATAATCCCGGTGTCCACAATCAAAATCAATGTACACATATAATGAGCAGATGATGTACATAAGAGTTGAAGCAGTCCATTGCAATACACATACACTAGCACCTTGTCTCAAAGTGTTTAGGATTACCTTCAGTGGTGAAAATTAACCAGCATTTGGAACGTTAGTTCAGCTATAAGGATAGCCATGTAAGAGATAAGCGGTAATACACTGATGTAGGGAGAGGGGGAAAGGAAAAGTGTTATTCATGACGTGCCTTACGGTGCGCTGGAGAAGATTCTCCCCAAGGTTGAGCCGTCGGCTTGCAGGAGAGGACGAGGTGCAATGAGACAGTCTACGTCGCCTTGTACCTCCAAGGTGGCCAGCAGAGTGGGCCTCCATTGGTTCTTCTTCCAGGGATGTGAAGTGTGAATCGCCTGACCAATTAGGTATGTCCACTTTAGGAATGTTGAGTGCTTCACAAAATGGTGCTACATCTTCCGGGAATCTTAGGAGTTCTGATCTCCCCATATGTGTTGCTGAGAGGCCAAATGGGAATCTCCAGTGGTAAGTAATACCCCTGGAGCGTAGGAGCTTTAATAAGGGGTGCAAGTCCTTTCTACGTTGTAAGGTGAGATGTGATAGATCTTGAAAAAATATAATGTTTGCTCCATTGAAGATCACACGATTGCGCTCCCTAGCTCTACGCAATATTTCTTCTTTAAGACGGAAATCGATTAAGCAACAAATTATGTCCCTTGGGGCATCAGGCTCCCTACCCCTAGGTCTTAATGCCCTATGGAGGCGTTCAAACTCAATAGAAGACTCTTGCAGCCGTTCCAGCAGATCATTGAAAATGGTTAAAAGCATTTGGTTGAGTTGACCAGGTTTGATTGTTTCAGGTACACCGCGCACCCTTAAGTTATGACGTCGCCCCCTGTTGTCAAGGTCTTCGAAGTGGCGGTCCAGCTCTCTTAGGTGCATAGTTTGCGTATCTACCAGCATGTGAATATCATGAATGGCAAGGTCATGAGTGATAACTTTATCCTCCACCGCATCAAGCCTTTGGGCAACCGCCTGCATATCGATATGCAAATCTGCTATTGCAGCAGAGAGGGTCTCTTTAATATCTGAAGCAACCGCTTTCAAATCCTCTATAGTGAGAGATGGGGTGTCAAGATGACAGGCTGTGGTTGCTGTGGCTGAGTACCTGTTTTGCGAGTAAGGGGTCTTGTGAAGCGACTGTGTTGGAGAAACAGGAGCCAAAGCCTCGGCGTGTTCTGGTGTTTGAGAGCGGAATAACTCTGGAATGCTGTGATTTGTGGAGCTGTTAGGCCTGCGGGGGGATCTGGAGCGTGGGGTAGCAGGTTTCCTATCCGTTTTCCCCATAGCAACAGTGTCTCTCCTAGATAGTATCAAAGCTTTCACCTCCTTGTGTCAGGTCTCCCGTAACTAAGCTACTATGTTTTCTAGACCCAGGCTGGGTCCCACAATGATTATAAACTTATGTGCGACTCTGTCAGGCCCTGTAATGCGTGGGTTCTCGGGTCCCACAGGGTGGATGTAAGGGGCCCTTCTGTATTCCCCAGATGCCGGGCTGCAGGCGTTGAAGGTTTTGTGGGCCCTCTAGTGACTCAGCAGGGTCTATAGCAATGTGGGCACCTTGAGGCCCCCAATGTAGGCTGTGTCTCTAGCCCAATGAAGGCTCAGTGAGGCCTGTGGAAATGTGGGCATCCTTAGGCCTATATTTGCAGGCCATATCTCCTGGTCTGAAAGGGTGGATGGGTCTACTAGGCTGGGGGGAGGATTGCCCGCTGATCTGGGAAGGGGGGCTCTGATCCACAGGGGCCCCCTCCCGCCTCCCACTGCTTACACCCGGCTCCCAGGCGGTAATGATTTTAGCCGCGGCTTCAGCAGGCCGTAATTGGCCACAGGGGATCGCAGCCACGGAGGGGGGAGATATGCACCCGGCTCAGCTCCGCTGCAATCCTGCTTGTGTCACGCTGTCTCCGCCTGTTGCTCCGGGTCCACTGCCGCCCAGATGGCAGCGAATTGTGTTAATCACCGCCGGAGCTCCAGATTATGCGACTTGTCCGGTCACCATCCATAAACACACTTTTTAGTGAACTCTGTGAGTTAGAGCAGATACATAAACATAAAGTAACAAAAGAGATTATGCAGAGGGTAATAAATAAAAGAGAATAATTAAATACATTTCTGGAAGAAGATAAGAGAAGCGTGTTCAATAAAATGATAAGTGAGAGATACAGATGGGGAGATAGGCCAGGAAAGTATTTAATGAAGGCTCAGAGAAAAAAAATCTAGGAACTATATAGAGAAAATAAGACCACAAAGGAGAATTAATGTATTCAACTAAAGATATAGCTAAAGTGTTTAAAGAATATTATAATATGCTATATAATATTATCCCCCACAGCTCCCTAAGTAAAGATGAAGTAGGAAAAATAAAAAAAAGACAGACATACTTAAAAAAGGCAGGATTACCAAAATTAAGTGAGGAGCAATTAGATCCCTAGAATCTGCAATAACGCAGGAGGAAATACACTTAGCATTAAAGAGCACTATAGCTGGGAAAAGTCCAGGACCTGATGGATACACAGTGAGATATTATAAAAAATATAAAGAATTATTAGTACCTAAACTCAGGATATATATGAATATATTGGGAGGAGAGCTGGAAATGAGGGAACACCTACAAGCCCATGTAGTTCTCATACATAAGGAAGGTAAAGATGATACTCACTGTTCAAGTTATAGACCAATCTCCTTATTAAACACAGATACCAAACTATATGCAAAGGTTCTGGCAAATATGTTGGAATGGATACACATAGACCAAGTAGGCTTTGTCCCAGGGAGAGAGGGTAAAGATAATGGACTGAGATCTCTTTCTCATACAAAAAAGTAGGAAAGAGAAAATTCCTGCGGTGTTACACCCTATTGATGCTAAAAAGGCATTCATTTGATAGAGTAGATTGTGGATATATGTTGGATACATTGGAAGTATTGGGGATGGGACCTAGAATGAGAGAGTGGATAAAGAAATGATATAATCAACCCTCTGCAGCAATCATGGTTAATGGGGAATTGTCAGAGTATTTTGGGATGCAGAACGGAACTAGACAGGGTTGCCCTATGTCTCCATTGCTATATCTTTTATCATTGGAATCTATTTTGGCTACAATAAGGAATAATATAGATATAAAAGGAATTTGGATAGGAGATATGTGTCAGGGCTCCCAGGTGTGACCAGAGGTGTGTGGCTGACGCAGGGAAACACAGACCTCAGATATGTTATAAACAATATAATTTATTAACACTAACAATACAAACATAAACGCAGTGCAATACTAAAACATAATACAGTGCAACCAAACCAAACCAACCACCCACAGATAACAGTACATACAAGCAAGCGTCGTCAGGCAGGCCGGGTCAATATCAATAGGGCAGGTAGGTTCAGGGGGAGCAAGCGGAGATTGGTCGGGGTCACAGGCCAGGTTCAGCAGGTAGCAAGCAGCATAGTACAGAGGGTCAGGCAGAGGGATGGTCAGGGTCACAAGCCAGGGATCAGAACAGGTAGCAAGCAGCGTGGTACAGAGAGTCAGACAGAGGGATGGCCAGGAGCGAGCCGGGATCAGAGCAGGAGAAGTCAGCAGCGGTTCAGAAACAGGATGCAGGACAGAAACAGGATACAGGGCCCAGGACAAACACAACACCAAGGCAGAGTCTGCAAGTCTGGCCATCCCTTAAATACACCAGTATCATCAGTTCCAGGTGTTAGCTGGCTGAAAGGTTGAGTCTCTGATTGCTGGGAGCACCCGCTGGCCAGCCCTGGTACTGCAGATCAAAAGGCAGGTGAGTCCCACCATTGCTGGCCAGTCCATTCCTGACAATACGGAGCATAAGGTGGCAGCTTATGCAGATGACATGCAGTTCAATGTGGGAAACCCAAGGATAACATTGCCAAATTTATTGAAATCACTGAAAGAATATGGGGATATGTCAAATTTAAAAATTAACCCAACAAAAACAGAAATTTTAAACTTAAATTCTCCAAATAGAGAGAAAAATAGGTTACAGGTGGAATTTACCTTTGTTTGAAGAGAAAAAGAATTGAAATATCTAGGAATAAAATTAACTGTTTCCTCCAAGAACTTGTATAAATTGATTTATATCCCATTGTTAAATGAGATCAGGGATGAACTAAGGAAATTAGGCGGGAGAACCCCGTCATGGATAGGTCGTAAATATTTGATAAAAATATTATTGGGTGATTGTTCCAAAAATATTATATAAATTTCAAATGATACCAATTAAACTACCAGACGTATTCTTTAGATCAACTGAGAAAATGTTAATAAGATTTATTTGGAGAAATAAAAAACCGAGAATGAGCCAGGAAATTTTATGTAGAAATAAAGAGAAAGGAGGATTGGGAGTCCCAGATTTAAAAAGATATTATAACTCGTTAATAATGGTGAGAATTTTAGACTGGACATATAATGCAGAGGGGAAAAGTTGGGTTAAAATAGAAAATATACTAAGCAATACTAGAGTAAGTGGAATTGTATGGTTACCTCCACAATACAGGGGATTAGCAAACAGCACAAGTTTGTTCACATTTAATGTTTTAAGAGTTTGGGATGTTTTACAAAAACAGATGGGATGGGAATTTAATTCATTGTTAATGCCCTTAAAGTCCACAGATTTTCCCCCCCCCGGGTAAATAAGGTATCACAGGGAAGTGGATTAAGAAGGAAGATGCACAATTAAGGGATATAATGGTGGGGGAGGATATAGAATCACTTAAGGAATTGGAAAAAAAGTGTTTACAAGAATGGATGAGTGGTGTTATTTTCAGATGACACACTTTATAGGAAAGCTTCCAAAGCCTTTAAGACTAAGAGAGGATTGGAATCCTTTTGAGCACTTATTAGGTATACGGGGAGGTGGGAAACACGGAACCTCTAAAATATATAAGATTCTCACTGAAATAAACGCAGATATAAGTCCTACATATATAGAAAAATGGGAAAGAGAAATAGGAGTAACGATGGATGCGGAGAAAAAGAGAAAAATGTATAGAAAAATCCACAGAAATATAAATAGTCAGGAGGTAGAAATAAATTATAAGTGTTTGGCAAGATGGTATATCACACCGAGTGTGGCACACAGATTGAGTGGAGATATTTCACCTTTATGTTGGCGTGGATGTGGAGGTAGAGGCACAATGTATCACATATGGTGGGAGTGTTCTAAAATACAAGAGTGTTGAGAGAAAATAGTAAGCTTGATTCAGAAAATTACAGAGGTTGATATTCTAGTAGACCCAGAGAGTTGCCTTTTTCATAGTACTAAGCTTTCAGTTAAATACAAGGAATCTGGTTTATTGTACTATTTGAATGCAGCAAAGGGACTGATACCCAAGTATTGGAGGAGACAGGAGGTGCCGAAAATAAAAGACTGGGTGGATAGGGTGGATCAAATATGTAAATTGGAGGAACTTTATCATTTGAATGAAGATAAGATGGAGAGTCACCATACAAGATGGAACAATTGGGAGGAATTCAAAAAGTCAAGGCTAGCCTTAGAGGTGATGGGGAATTAACATAGAATAATATGGAAACATATTTTGTTCTTCTTTTATAGGGATTACGAGATCCAGAAATGAACAGGAAAATGCAGAGCAGAAGGGGTTAAGGATTGGATTGGGGGGGGATGGGTGGTATATAGGTAGGGGGAGGGGGGGAAGGGAAGGGATGAAACGATAAATGTTTTGATAATATGCTAAGGTTTTAATGAGTATAACTTGTTTATCTGAAAAATTAATAAATATTTAAATTAAAAATAAAAAATGTCGGAAAAGGCTTGGTCTTCAAGAGTGCATGGCATAAGCTTCTAATGTTGGCCCTGAAATGCCAGGATAGTAGAAGCTCCTCCAAATAACCCCTTTTTGGAAAGTAGACACTCCAAGGTGTTTGCTAAGAGGCATGGGGAGTATTTTGCAGATCTCATTTGTTGGAAAATGAAGAAAGAAAACAAAAAAGTAAAGTATTTTTTTCTTTTTTTTCAAAAGTCTGTGACAAAAATGATATCTGTAAAAGGCTCACCATTCCTCTTATCAAATTTCTTGGGGTGTCTACTTTCCAAAAAAGGGTCATTTGGGGGGGGGGGGGGTTTACTATCCTGGCATTTTATAGCCTCCGAAACTGTGATAGGTAGTGAGTAAGTGATATGAGGAAATATTCCCTTTGAAATCCTGAAGGTGGTCATTGGATTTTGGGAGCCTGTATGTAGCTAGGCTGCCAAAAAGTCTCTCACATGTGGTATCCCCATACTCAGAAGAAGTAGGAGAATGTGTTTTGGGGTGTTATTCCACATATACCCATGGCATGTGTGAGAAATATATCATTTAAGTGACAAATGACAAAAAGTGTCATTTTTGAAAAATTTGTGGCAAAACATAAAATGTTCCATGCACTCAACATGCCTCTCTGCAAAATCCTTGGGGTGTCTGCTTTCCAAAAATGGATCATTTGGGGGGGGGGGGTTAATGCCCTGGCATTTTAGTACCTCAAGAAAAGGTCAGAAAGTACCGTATTTTTGCTTCATAAGATGCACCTGACCATAAGACGCACCTAGGTTTTAGAGGAGGAAAACAAAAACAAAAAATATTCTGAACCAACGGACTGCAGACATGGTACAGGAAATGACTGGTGACTGCAGACATAGTACAGGAAATGACCAGAGACTGTGGACATAGTCCAGGAGATGAGGTAAAGAAATGGTAAAAAACCGGGATGCCCCTATATCAGTTATAAAAAATTAACCAACAGGAGGGATATCAACCGACAATTCCCTAATTGAAAATAATATATGAATGCCGGCTCACATGAGAATGACACAGTGATGTCCTCAGAACCAATAACAACATGGAAAGAACAGGAGAAGGGAGACCAGAGGAAATAAATCCCTAAGGTCAAGAAGTCCCAATGAGGACAAACTGCTGCTAATTAAAAAAAATAAAATATATATATATTGTGGGGTTAGCTCAGGTGGGGGATCTCCTTCCCTGGGACAAAGGTAGACCGCACAGCAGGCTTTCATCAAAATCTGACTGGTTGTCAGCTTTATTTAAAAGGTTTGCAGAAAATAAACAGAACATGAAAATAAACCCTTGCCATCCAGGCACTAACTAAACAAAAGATGATTCCTCTCTCAAAGGTGAAGGGCTTCTCCCTGTCACCAAAACAAAGTAACAGCAAACCTTTTCTTGTAGGTATAGTCCACACAGCTCTCTCAGAACACCTCTCTGAGTCCCAGGCCACGAGCAACTCCTTGCTCCAGCCCTGCCCTTTTTATACCACCTGTTGGTGGTCATCAGTGGAGCCCAAACTCTGGTCCGGACCCACCTGCTTAACTGCTGCCTCGAAAACCCGGAGTGGACTCCACCTAAACGGTCAGGTATGAGCATATGCGAGGTGACACATAGCGTCCCTCTATCACCTCGCCGTTCATCCTGTCACATATCCCCCCCCTCTGCTCAAGCCCCTGCGGCTGAGCAACTGTCCCAACCAGACAATGGACCCGGGAGAGGGCATCTACATTACTTTGCAGCTTCCCCGCTCTGTGTTCCACTGTGAATTTGAACACTTGTAGCGCGAGAAACCACCTTGTCACTCGACTGTTTTTCTCCTTATTATCACACATCCATTTGAGCGGGGCATGATCAGTAACCAACTTGAACGGTCTTCCTAACAGGTAATATTTCAGGGCCTCCAAGGCCCATTTGATGGCCAAACATTCCTTCTCCACAATGGCATAGTTTCTCTCATGTTTGTTGAGCTTTCTACTTAGGAAGACCACAGGGTGCTCCTCCCCATCTCTGATTTGGGACAGGACAGCACCTAGTCCCACATCAGAGGCATCAGTCTGTACCACAAACTCTGTTGAGAAATCTGGAGTCACAAGCACAGGTTGAGCACAGAGAGCTTGTTTCAGCCTTTGAAATGCGGTCTCCGCCTCAGGATTCCACTTAATCATGACTGACCCCCTACCTTTTGTCAGATCTGTCAGTGGGGCTGCAATGGTGGCAAAATTGGGGATAAACCGCCTGTAGTACCCCGTGATTCCAAGAAATGCCCGGACTTGTTTTTTATTTACAGGTTGGGGCCACTTTTGAATTGCCTCAATTTTATTGATCTGAGGCCTAATGAGACCTCGACCAATGATGTAGCCAAGATATTTGGCCTCCTCTAAGCCAATGGCACACTTTCTGGGGTTGGCGGTAAGACCTGCTTCCCGCAGCGAATCTACGACCGCTTGCAAGAGGGACAAATGAGATTCCCAGTCGGGACTGTGGATGACAACATCGTCCAAGTAGGCAGCTGCATATTGGCGATGTGGTCTCAACGTCTTGTCCATCATCCTTTGGAATGATGCAGGAGCCCCATGCAAACCAAACGGCATCCGCTTATACTGAAAGGACCCCTCGGGGGTGGAGAATGCTGTCTTTTCTTTTGCAGCTTCCGTTAAAGGAATCTGCCAATAGCCTTTGGTCAGATCTAAGGTGGTTATGTACCGAGCCGTTCCCAACCTGTCAATGAGCTCATCCACCCGAGGCATGGGGTACGCATCAAACTTGGACACACTGTTCAGTTTCCTGAAATCATTACAGAAACGAATTGTTCCATCTGGTTTTGGGACCAACACTATGGGACTCGACCACTCACTGTGAGATTCCTCAATCACTCCCAACTCTAACATGTCCTTTATTTCCTTTGCCACCGCTTCCCGCCTGGCCTCGGGTATTCTATAGGGCTTGACATTTACGCGGACCCCGGGCTGGGTAACTATGTCATGCTGTATGACAGTCGTCAGTCCAGGTAGGTGGGAGAAGAAATCTCCATTTTTCCTCACAAACTCCTTAACATCATTTTGTTGGGCTACTGACAAGGTTTCCGTTATAGGTACCTGAGGGGCCACGGGAACCACGTCCTTTTGGGGTCTTGGTACTGCCAACAAACTTTCCCTGTCTTTCCAAGGTTTTAAGAGATTCACATGATAGATCTGTTCGGGTTTCCTTTTTCCTGGCTGGTAAACTTTATAATTTACTTCCCCCACTTTCTCCCTAATTTCAAAGGGACCTTGCCACTTTGCGAGGAATTTACTTTCCACGGTGGGGACTAGCAACAGCACTCTATCCCCAGGGTTGAAGGTACGGATCCTGGCACCCCGGTTATAAACCCTTCTCTGGACCTCCTGGGCTTGCTCCATGTGTTCCCGAACAAGTTATTGTTAAGAGCCATGTAGGGAAAAGACACCGCTACATCATTTTCCACTGGTTCCCCGTCAATCATTTTAATGTTTTCACGGGCTCTATTAAGTGTGGAATCTTTCAGTTGTTCCGTACAAAAATCCTCTTTTCTGACCTCTAGGTCAGGCACCACATTCTGTCCACTCTCACTAGAGCCAGCGATCATCTCTTGTTCTATATCCTCAATGTCTGGGGTTGGATCCAACTCCTCCTGCTCCCCAGCCATTACAGAGAAAGGGAAAAGATCTACGCCTTCCTCGGACACACCAACAGTTTCCCCTTCCACCTTGCCGTCAAAGGGGTCAGGAGTGAGTTCAGGAGTTTTCAGTGTTTCCCCAGCAGGGGGAGCTCGGTCCTCCTGACTCCCCTCCTTATCCCATAACTTCCAGAAATGGGGAAAATCTCTCCCCACTATGGCTTCATGAAGCAGAGAGGGCACCACCCCCACAGAATTGGTCACAGGGCCCCAGGGAGTACCAATCTCCACCAGAGCAGTCTGGTAATTACGTGTATCTCCATGAATACAAATAACCCCAATCGTGCTAGGGTGTAAGCTGGCAGGGTTTACCAAATCACCTTTAACTAAGGTCACAACACTACCCGAGTCTAGCAGAGCAGTTACTGGCTTTTCATCAATGGCAATCACACACATTTGCTTTTCCATGCGTTTCTGACATGCTGCAGTACATACCACCTGTGCAAAAAGAGACATGCGTTTTCCTAAATAAGCATTTTCACATTGCATAGGTTCATCATTTAAAGGACAGCTTGCAGCAATATGACCTAACGCATGGCAACGATAACATATTATATGTTCAGTGCTTAGACCTCTAAATGGCTTTGGGGACCTTCCTGACCTATTTGGCCAGTCTCTAGGTCCTAAGCCTACAGTCTCATTATCTGACACAATAGTCTTATTTTTTCCTGAGCCTTTGGCCCATGGAACAGTCTTACCGGATCTTCCGGATAGTTTTCCACCCCTAGTGACATTGGGGTACGGCCCAGGTGAATGGAAAAAGTCCTCAGCGGCTGCATATCTCTCCACCAGGTCCACCAGCTCGTTTGCAGATTTAGGGTCTCCACGGCCAACCCACTTCCTCAAAGTGGCAGGGAGCGCATGTAAATATTGGTCCATGACCACACGCTCCACAATATGAGGGCCTGACAATACCTCCGGCTGGAGCCACTTTTTGGAGAGATGTATCAAATCAAACATCTGAGATCTGGGTGGTTTGTCAGCCCTGTAATGCCACTGATGCACCCGCTGAGCCCGGACTGCAATGGTGACACCCAGGCGTGCAAGGACCTCAGCCTTCAGTTTTTCATAGTCCTGGGCATCCCCTGGTTCCAGGTCATAATAGGCTTTTTGGGATTCACCCGTCAAAAATGGTGCAAGCAGTCCTGCCCATTGCTCCTTTTTCCATCCTTCCCGAACAGCAACCCTTTCAAAAGTTGAGAGGTAGGCCTCCACATCATCTGCAGGTGTCATCTTCTGCAAAACATAGCTGGCCCGTGCAATTTTCTGCTCCACTGGCAGCGGATCTGCAGATTCCTTCTTTAATTCTAAGAGGTGTTGGGCCACCTGCTTAAGGAGCTCTCGGTCTGCTTCTTGGGCCTCCGCAAACTGGCGATTTGTCTCCCGTTGTGCTGCATTGGCCTGCAGCAAGGCTCTTATTATTTCCTCCATCTTCCCACTTGCTCAGGAAGTTGCCCGCATCCTCCACCATATGTGGGGTTAGCTCAGGTGGGGGATCTCCTTCCCTGGGACAAAGGTAGACCGCACAGCAGGCTTTCATCAAAATCTGACTGGTTGTCAGCTTTATTTAAAAGGTTTGCAGAAAATAAACAGAACATGAAAATAAACCCTTGCCATCCAGGCACTAACTAAACAAAAGATGATTCCTCTCTCAAAGGTGAAGGGCTTCTCCCTGTCACCAAAACAAAGTAACAGCAAACCTTTTCTTGCAGGTATAGTCCATACACACAGCTCTCTCAGAACACCTCTCTGAGTCCCAGGCCACGAGCAACTCCTTGCTCCAGCCCTGCCCTTTTTATACCACCTGTTGGTGGTCATCAGTGGAGCCCAAACTCTGGTCCGGACCCACCTGCTTAACTGCTGCCTCGAAAACCCGGAGTGGACTCCACCTAAACGGTCAGGTATGAGCATATGCGAGGTGACACATAGCGTCCCTCTATCACCTCGCCGTTCATCCTGTCACAATATATATATATATATCTTTTTTTTTTTTTTTTTATTGCAAAAATCTTAGTTAACAACCTATATAGACCTAAATGGATAGACCTCACTACCACCAACAGGAAAGATGAAGGATGGAGATGACCTGATAGACCGTGGTTTCTCCATGCAGTAGGAAATCCCGATACCTGTGTTAGAGTGCCGTGCCAAGTCCAGAGAGGAAAATGAGGACAGGAGAGCCGTATGATAAATCTATGGAAAATTGAAGACAATCCAATATGCATGTAAAAGATAATATCATAACAATAATTCTAATGCCAGGAAATAGTCTCCTCAATCAGACTTCCTTGTGAACAGGAAATAGTGACAGAGGGAGAGACACAAGAAATGAAATATGATATAATATATTCTTCCAGATGGTAGGTAAGGATGGGGTCTTCTTGTATAATGGAACGGATTCCAGAGTACTCTGGGATAAAGGCAGCTCCTCCAGTGATAATCAAATAAAGATAACACCATCATAATCCCCTTGGTGGTAGGGCCTCATCATAAACATACTGCAGATGTATAGAATAATAATCAGCACAGAGATAATGATGATGATAAACACAGTTAGATTTGTTGTATAATGACTTTCATATATTTCCATCTAAATGGGTCAAGTGATGACCATAGTGCTAGTTACTGGCTTAGATAGAGGCCATATATTACATAACATAGAGCTGCTGGGAAGGTCTCCCCACTCACTACCCCACATAATGGAGGGGATGTAGTCCCACAATATAACAAGGTGAAGGAATGGCCATGGCTGCTGGCTGGTTTAACCAGAATGGTATATCATATGCATGCAAATAACAGTTCAAAGGTTGCCCTTTAGGGATAAGTAGCGTCAAACTTTCCACTCATGAGTGCAGAGTATGCAGCGGTGCGGTTCGATCCACCTGAAGAGTCAGGGATATGTATGCACAGCTTTGCTCATGATAATTGCAGAGTATGCAGCGGAGCCATTTGGTTTTCCTAAAGTATCAGGAGTATTTACAGAGCCTGCAGCTGCTTGGCCGGATGGAAGTTCCGTTGGTGGTAGCATGGGAGACCATAAATGAATCCAGGCAGAGTGCGCAGGGAAGGAACAGCGTGTCACTGCCGGTGTGGACCGCACGGATACATTCACAGACGCTACTGGAACCAAAAAGTTCCATATAAAACATTTTGCTAATTGTACAACTACTAGAGTGATCTACATGCTATGCTGTCCTTGCAATAAATTTATGTAGGTAAAACCAAACGCCCATTTAGAGTCCGAATGGGTGAACATATCAATAGTATCTGTAATCACCAAGACTGCACTCCAGTGGCGGAACATTTCTCACAGGTACACCAGTCTTCTCCCACTGGACTGCGGGTTAAGGTTATTTATACTTTGAAGCTGTCATTGAGACTTGGTGATTTTGATACTATTTTGTTGCGCAAGGAAAAAGAAGGGATATTTAAATTAGGCTCTATGGCGATGATCGGTCTGAACAATGAATGTAGTCTCCAGATATTTTTGGACCCATAGCTAAATAATTTGGCCTTTTTTCTCCTTTTTCCTTTCCCTTTTTTTTCCACCTCAATTATTTTGATCCAATTTTTATATTATTATTAAGTATGTGTATGCATGTATTTGCATATTATGGTCTATTATTTCCCAGTAGTGGTCCAGATATTTTTATCTGGACTGAATATGTGGCATAAAGATCTTGTTTTTATATGATTCCTACTTGTCCCCTTTAAGAGATGACAGTGTTCTCTGGCCCTTGTTTAAATATGTGTGGAGCACACATGGGAATATTCCAAAACAAGGCTCCCTGGTGGTATACAAGACTCCAGAAACATGGCCATCATCATCTGAAGAAGCCCATGTGACTCAGTGGGCGAAACGTGTTACGTCATATCCGGGTGATGTCCGCACTTGCGTAATCCTGATTGACCGGCAGTGACACGCTGCTCCTTCCCTGCGCACTCTGCCTGGATTCATTTATGGTCTCCCACGCTACCACCAACAAAACTTCCATCCAGCCAAGCAGCTGCATGCTCTGTAAATACTCCTGATACCTCAGGAAAACCAAATGGCTCCGCTGCATACTCTGCAATTATCATGAGCAAAGCTGTGCATACATATCCCTGACTCTTCAGGCGGATCGAACCGCACCGCTGCATACTCTGCAATTATCATGAGCAAAGCTGTGCATACATATCCCTGACTCTTCAGGCGGATCGAACCGCACCGCTGCATACTCTGCACTCATGAATGGAAGGTTGGACGCTACTTATCCCTAAAGGGCAACCTTTGAACTGTTATTTGCATGCATATGATATACCATTCTGGTAAACCAGCCAGCAGTCATGGCCATTCCTTCACCTTGTTATATTGTGGGACTACATCCCCTCCATTATGTGGGATAGTGAGTGGGGAGACCTTCTCAGCAGCTCTATGTTATGCAATATATGGCCTCTATCTAAGCCAGTAACTAGCACTATGGTCATCACTTGACCCAGTTAGCTGGAAATATATGAAAGTCATTATACAATAAATCTAACTGTGTTTATCATCATTATCTCTGTGCTGATTATTATTCTATACATCTGCAGTATGTTTATGATGAGGCCCTACCACCAAGGGGACTATGATGGTGTTATCTTTATTTGATTATCACTAGAGGAGCTGCCTTTATCCCAGAGTACTCTGGAATCCATTCCATTATACAAGAAGACCCCATCCTTACCTACCATCTGGAAGTATATATTATATCATATTTCATTTCTTGTGTCTCTCCCTCTGTCACTATTTCCTGTTCACAAGGAAGTCTGATTGAGGAGACTATTTCCTGGCATTAGAATTATTGTTAGGATATTATCTTTTACATGCATATTGATGGTCTTCAATTCTCCATAGATTTATCATACGGCTCTCCTGTCCTCATTTTCCTCTCTGGACTTGGCACAGCACTCTAACACAGGTATTGGGATTTCCTACCGTGTGGCGTGACCACGGTCTATCAGGTCATCTCCATCCTTCATCTTTGCTGTTGGTGGTGGTGAGTTCTATCCATTTATGTCTATATAGGTTGTTCACTAAGATTTTGCAATAAAAAAAAAAAAAAATATATATTTTGTTTTTTGAATTAGCCGCAGTTTGTCCTCATTGGGACTTCTTGAGCCTAGGGATTTCTTTCCCCTGGTCTCCCTTCTCCTGTTCTTTCCATAGTACAGGAGATGACCAGCGACTACGGACATAGTACAGGGGATGACCAGAAACTGCAGACATAGTACAAGAGATGACCAGAAACTGCAGACATAGTACAAGAGATGACCAGTGACTGCAGACATAGTACAAGAGATGACCAGAGACTGCGGACATAGTACAGGAGATGACCAGAGACTGCAGACATAATACAGGAGATGACCAGAGACTGAGGACATAGTACAGGAGATGACCAGAGACTGCGGACATAGTACAGGAGATGACCAGAGACTGCAGACATAGTACAGGAGATGACCAGAGACTGCAGACATAGTACAGGAGATGACCAGAGACTGCAGACATAGTACAGGAGATGACCAGAGACTGCGGACATAGTACAGGAGATGACCAGAGACTGCGGACATAGTACAGGGGATGACCAGAGACTGCGGACATAGTACAGGGGATGACCAGAGACTGCGGACATAGTACAGGAGATGACCAGAGACTGCGGACATAGTACAGGGGATGACCAGAGACTGCGGACATAGTACAGGGGATGACCAGAGACTGCGGACATAGTACATGGGATGACCAGAGACTGCGGACATAGTACAGGGGATGACCAGAGACTGCGGACATAGTACAGGGGATGACCAGAGACTGCGGGTATAGTACAGGGGATGACCAGAGACTGCGGATATAGTACAGGGGATGACCAGAGACTGCGGATATTGTACAGGAGATGACCAGAGACTGCGGATATTGTACAGGAGATGACCAGAGACTGCGGATATAGTACAGGAGATGACCAGAGACTGCGGATATAGTACAGGAGATGACCAGAGACTGCGGATATAGTACAGGAGATGACCAGAGACTGCGGATATAGTACAGGAGATGACCAGAGACTGTGGATATAGTACAGGAGATGACCAGAGACTGCGGACATAGTACAGGAGATGACCAGAGACTATGGACATAGTACAGGAGATGACCAGAAACTGCAGACATAGTACAAGAGATGACCAGAAACTGCAGACATAGTACAAGAGATGACCAGAAACTGCAGACATAGTACAAGAGATGACCAGAGACTGCAGACATAGTACAAGAGATGACCAGAGACTGCGGACATAGTACAGGAGATGACCAGAGACTGCAGACCTTTGGTGAGCGGGTACCTGAATTTGACAGGTACCTCCTCCCACTTCCGCTGGGTTTTCCTCCCTCCCTCCCTGTAGTCTTCTGGGACACATGACAGGTCCCAGAAGACTGTGGGGCCATTCACAAAGTGCAGCGCTTCTCGCACATGTGCAGTGGGCCTCCGGCTGTAAAGCCGCAAGCTGTCACAGCCGGGTGCCCACACTAAAGATGCCGACGCAGGGGAGAGAAAATGGTGAGGACACCTCTGGACCGAGGAGCAGGTAGGACCGAGGAACAGGTAGGAACGAGGAGCAGGTTCTGCTGCACAGAAGAGCCGAGTGGCCAGCCCGGTGTTCTAACATGGCGGTGGCAACGGGGGGGAATACCAGGCCGGCCGCTCCATATTCACTCCATAAGATGCACGGACATTTTCCCCCAATTTTTTATATGTTTTATAACAAAAAGTTAAACATCTTTACATTTTTTAAATTGTTGTGTTTTTTTCTTTTATATTAAAAAATCCCAGTGGTGATCAAATACCAACAAAATAAAGATCTATATGTGTGAAAAGATATACATTTTGCTTGTGTACAGTGTTGCATGACTGCACAAATGTCAGTTAAAGTAGAGTATTACCTCATACCAAAAAATGGCCTGGTCATGAAGGGGGGCAAATCTTCCGAAGGGCAGGTGGATAATGAGGGGGCTGGCACATAACAAAGCCTCCAGTATTGGTCCTTCTAAGTCAGCTGACCTAAGTTCAAAGCCTGAGCAGGGCATTATAATGACAAAGAATTGCATTAGTTCTCCAGGCTGGTGAAGCTGAAACATGCAGGATTCACTGCAAACCCGTGATAGCGCTGAACCTGAAACGTATCCCTAGTGATGACAGGCCGGTATCATGGGAAGCCATTTGTAATAAGAGGGGCTCTATGATCTCCAAATATCAGACAATATCAGTTGGACTATTTGGAATTGTGTATCCTGAAAAATATGTATTTATGAAATATTTCTTTATTGTTCTTCTTGCAGGATGAGGATGACAGTTTGTTTTCCCTGAAGTACATTAACATTTACATCAAGAGAAAAGGTAACATGCCAAAAAATTGTAATCTGTAAGGATATTTTAACAACAAATTAAACTTGTCAGCACAGTGTTCAGATGTAAATGTATTAGTCCAAGTTTAAGGGCCATTCCAACCAAAACTGACATTTCAGTGTTTAGTTAATGCAGGAAAGGTAAACCCCCTGACAGTCTTTTCTATCTCTCGGGAGTTCCCAGGTATGCACGCTTGCAGTGGTGACTATGAGGAGTTCTCAAAATACCTGCCCTGAGATCCAGGGTCTGCATATCTGCTGTGCCCATTATGAGGAGTTCCACCATCCCTGCACAGAGTTCCCAGCTCTACATACCTGCTGTGCTCATGGACATTTTTATGACACCCACAGTCATGTTCACCACTGTTGGCGCATGTTCTCACCCTATCTATCCCCAATAATTTCTGTACAAGTATCATTGTTATCTATGTGCAGAACCGCTCTCTGTGTACTGTGTCCCTGTGTCGTAGTCCATCTCCTGCTTGGCACTGTATACTAGCATCTGGTTTTTATCTAAGACCATCTACACCCAGTATTCACCCCGGATACAGTAACCCCATACAGGTTGTATCTTTGCCTAATATTATATCCTTGAGTACTAGTCCTAGTCTTGTTCCTCTCATCCATTTTCATTAGTCCCTACTATAATCAGTTGGTCCATGGTGTCATGGCCTAAACTCCCTTCTGTCCATACATTAATCTAGGCGGGATTACAACCATTTTCCTTGTTAACCCTACTTGTATATTTTTCATTGCTTGTTTGGGAAATGCTCCTTATGATCCTCAGCTGGGCTGCCTTACAAATCAGTATATTAGTCTAGGCAGGTATGGCATCGTTCTCTTTGTATCCCAGCTCTAGCCATGTCCAGCCTTGTTTCCTATGTATACCATCCCCTGACCACACATCTTTTGTCTTCTTATACTTGTCAGCCACGATCAGATATAAACTATCTGTCTCTTTTTGCTTTACAGAGAACTTCATAGGTAAATATTTGTTTAAAGAAGCCATGGCTACCTCACTCAGACAATCATTTACCAGTCAAGAAATGAAATTTAGGGTTAGTCCTGAGGTGAGCGTTGTGTTGGTGGATGTCAAGGTTCAGGCCTTTGAACCGAAAGGGGACAATTTTGGAAGAGGTAAGTCACTCATAGGATGACCATATCAACATTCATTATGTAGCATGTTTTCAAAAGTAAAAATATATTAAACATTTTTCATGGTTACAAAATGACCACGTACAAGAAACAGTACCACATCTCAGTTACAGCACAGGAAGGTAGCAAAATGGAAGACATGCGACATACGGAGTCCTCATGAGATTATATCACATAACAGTCGAAACAGGAAAACACATATGAGAAATATCACCATTACATTCATAGATAAACTTAGCATTATAAATAAAAATGGGGGTGAGGGGCAAGATCAGGTAGAGTTTATCCATGTGGGCCAGATTTTATCATGCTTAGTTGGACAACCTCTCATCATATACAGCAACTGATACATAGAGAGCAGAACACCAGTCATTATAAGATGGAGGGGTATGAAGTTTCTATTTGAGAAGGATCTCCCATCTATCATAATAAAATACATAAAGAAGTAGAAGTTTGTTATGCTTTTCGATTCCACTGCCAACTTTTTCGCAACCTGTTTTAAAAAACCAGGCAACAGTGCCATATCATATGATAGAAGGTACCGGTGTCACTTTGATATTTATTACAAAGAGGAGAAAGGGCTGGGTTGATAGGATGTCACTTCTGGGGACTGTAATAGTATATTCTATGGGGAAATTTCAATAGGACAAATTTGTCTCTAGCAGAGATCATCAAATTAATGTATCAAGTCACCCCGTCCTCTCACTCTTCCTCTGATAGAGCTGGTATATGGCTCATCCACTTTTGGAACAGAGATCTTAGAGGCCATGATGAGTTAAGAAGAGGGCATATACAGAAGAAATTTGTTTTTGGAGACCAGGCGTTCTCAATAGAGATTCAAGGGGATATTACTGGAGAGATAGAGAGCTAAGAAATCGAACTCTAACAGTATGCCTAAGGTGGAGATATTAGAAAAAACTCTGGTTTGGAAGCCCATAGTCCTCTTTCAGAGAATTATTGGTATGGAGTTTACCCACCTGGAAAAGTTGGATAATACCTGTTAGGGATCCGGTTATGACCAGAAATGTGTGGACTGACACAGGGAAGTAGCAGGCTTCAAGAACACAGGCGTAGTCAGGCTGGAGAGGTGGAATGGTCAGGCAGGCCGTAAGGTACTGTCAGGTGCCACCTGGCAGTGTCTCTAGCAGCCCACAGCATGGATTTCCCCAGGGCGCGGGGTCTAAGTACCAGCCTGCTATTCACCAGGGCCCCTGATGGGGATGGACTTGGTGCAGACTGGAACCAGGTCGCGACCCCTGAGAGGCTGTGGTAGAGAGTACTGGCAGGGGAGTGCAGGAACGGAGTCTGATGGGAAGAGGCAGGCAGACTTACCAAAGGTGATCCGTGTGGGATGGATGGATCGTCAGGTGAAGTAAGCATAGTCAGACAGGCCGGGTCGGTATCGTGTGGGCAGCGTGGTACAGGAGGAGCAAGCAGAGAATGGTCGGGGTCACAAGCCAGGTTCAGCAGGTATTGGGCAGCGTGGTACCGAGGATCAGGCAGAAGGATGGTCAGGCAAGCCAGGGGTTCAACAGGAGATGGTCAGAAGAGGTCAGGATCAGGCAGGGTCGGCAACAAGTCAGACAGGAACAGGAATACAGGATACAAGATATAGGGGCCCATGGAAAAACACACACCAAGGCCCAGATCACAGGCTTGGTCATTCCTTATATGCACCTCCTGCAATCAGCCTCAGGTGTTTTGGCTGATTGCAGGAATGAGCCTCTGGTTGCTGAGAGCACCCGCTGGCCAGCCCTGGTACTGCAACCCACAAGGCAGGTGAGTCCCACCACTATTGGTGAGTCCATTCCTGACAATACCATGGTTACCCACTCTCTACCAGACAATAGGGTCAGGGTGACTAGTTAAAGAATAAGCATAGGACTGTTCCATAGAGAGGTATGCGAGTACCAGAATTCAGGAATTAGGTACCAGTTGATAATAGATGACCAGGCCCTCACTGTAGCTTCAATTTGAGTTGGGCAATAATCGGGGGTGATATAAAGATCTAGGAAACACTTAAGGGCAAGTGAGACATGAATTCCTAAATATTTAAACTGCAGAAACCATTGCAATGGTGTAGAGCCGGTCAGCATTGATGCATGTCTATCCAGGGGAAAAAGGGTGGACTCGAACCAAGTTATCTTAATACAAGAGTAATGCTTGAAATTATTAAAGGTCTGTAGGGTGGCCATCAAGGAGGACTGCACATCAGTCAAATACAGCAACACATCATCTGCATACAAAGATAATATATTTTCCAATGACTCCACCCAAAAATCATGAATATTAGGCCAGAGGTTCCATAGCCAGTGCAAATAAACCTGTAGAGAGGGGGCAGCCCTGCCTCTGACCTCTATAGAGGGTAAAAGGAGCTGAAAGGACATTGTTATGTAGCATTTTACCTGCATCTTCAGGTCATGGTAAACTGATCTCAGCATTGCAGATGGATCACCAAACTTTGATGAAGTTATTTATTATATGTCTTCTTCCTTTATTAACATTTGCTTTTCATGACATAATTAAGTTGGCTTTATATTATTGTAAATCTTAAGGCAATTTTTATGGTTTTGAATAGATTGGAGAGGGATTAGAGCCCCTGTCAGGGTTTCACTGCCATCTGTGAGATTTATAGATGTGGTTATAGTAGATGTCTATGTTTTCAATTACACATGGCAAAACCTCATTTATATCCACAGCTAATAGTAATAGTTGGTTGATTGAATTGTTTCTGGACTTCAGTACGCAATATGTCATCTACAGTATATTATAGAATGCCCCTGTGGTCTACAATATGTTGTACGTAATATGCAAATGTTATGGAAACGTCTAAATAACACAGTTTCAGTATACACACAACTTCTAAAAAAATAGTCTATCTAGACATTTTTCACAATACCATATAAATGACCCAATAGCATTCTGTACTACGTCTATCCAATCAATTCTAAATTCTATGGAGTACAATAGATTTACTAATTTGTGAAACTCTGAAATTGATGTGGATCTATAAATGAGGAACATTATTTCTGGATGATCTTAATAAGAGTTTCTATCTATTAAAATAAAATTATTTATTATATTGAACCTATTTATCACCCTGTTATGGCTCTATACAGTCATGGGCAAAAAAAATATTGGCACCCTTCAATTTCTGTCAGGTAATGCACAACTTCAAATAGGTCATTCACCCTCAGTGTCTATTAGAAACTACTCAAAAGACACCTTTACACTAACATCATCGCGCCATTGTGTTTAAATTGTAAATATAAGCATTGTGTGCTGCTATTAATAATAATACACTGTAAATAATGATACAGTGTGATAAACCAAATAACCACAAATAGCGCAACCCTAAACTAAATCTATAAATAAATAAAATTATATATACAATATATTAATAAATTAATATATCCACCACCATGGGTGTGCAATAAATTAATCAGTGCAAAAATCATATATAGGAAGTCCACATATAATCCATTCAGAGAAGTCCATATATTGTTGAATATGATCCTCAATAAATGAAGCAATGAGATCCTCCTTCACCAATGTGATATTCAGTGGGAAGCAGTTAAAGGCCTCATTTCTTTTTATGAAAACAGTAGATGATGGGCTTTACCAAAAAGCTCTAATTTTGTTAAATCTGTTCACACATCACATTCTCCCAAAATAATTTTGGCTTCCTCAGGTAAGTTTTGGCAAACTCCAATCTGGCTTTTTTATGTTTCTGTGTCAGCAGTGGGGTCCTCTGGGGTCTCCTACTATAGTGCCCCTTTTCATTCATTCAACCTCCAGGTCCATGCCCACCTCTCTATTAGCAACACACCTTCATATGCCACTCCACAAAGTTGACCCCTCAAACCAGTTTCTGGACTGCTAAGTATAACATTTTTTTTCTATTCTGCACCCATATTTTATCTCTTAACATCAAGGGCATTAAATCTAACACCAGAAAAAATCTGGTGCTAAGGGGGTTTAGGCATTCTACAGCAGATATAATTTTTGTTCAGAAGACTCATCTGAGAAAAACTAGTATGAGGGCATTTGCTTTTAAAGGCTTACGTTTTTTTTACCCAAATGTATTCATTGCTAAACTCTCCCTTATACAGGTGAAACTCAAAAAATTAGAAAATTGTGCAAAAGTTAATTTATTTCAATAATGCAACTTAAAAGGTGAAACTAATATATGAGATAGACTCATTACATGCAAAGCAAGATAGTTCAAGCCGGCTCCAGATATGGTATAAACAAGACAATTTATTAAGACTAACAATACAAACATAAACGCAGTGCACCAAACCCCAAGCTAACACAAATACATACAACAAGGTGAAACAAACCCAAACCTATACAGATACACAGGTACATACACATATAGAGCACAACGTAGTCAGGCAGGCCGGGTGGATAACTATCGGGCAGGTAGGTACAGGAGGAGCAGGCGGAGAGAATGGTCAGGGTCACAAGCCAGGGATCAAAACAGGAGAAGTCAGTAGAGGTCAGGATTAGAGATGAGCGAATTATTCAAAAATTCGATTCGGCTGATTCGCCAAATTTGAGGAAGAAATTCGATTCGATGCGAATTAATTCGCTACGAATTTAACTTATTAAAAGGGTTTCTAGGCTTCAGAGAGCCTTTAAATTAGTGCAGAACACTGTACCTTTAATTTAAATGCCCTTGGAGATGAGGAAGGAGAAGGAGAAGGATGAGAAGAAGGAGAAGGATGAGAAGAAGGAGAAGGAGAAGGAGAAGGATGAGAAGGAGGAGAAGGATGAGAAGAAGGAGAAGGAGAAGGATGAGAAGAAGGAGAAGGAGAAGGATGAGAAGAAGAAGGAGAAGGATGAGAAGAAGGAGAAGGATAAGAAGAAGGAGAAGGATGAGAAGAAGGAGAAGAAGGAGAAGGATGAGAAGATGGAGAAGGAGAAGGATGAGAAGAAGGAGAAGGAGAAGGATGAGAAGAAGGAGAATGAGAAGGATGAGAAGAAGGAGAAGGAGAAGGATGAGAAGAAGGAGAAGGATGAGAAGAAGGAGAAGGAGAAGGATGAGAAGAAGGAGAAGGAGAAGGATGAGAAGAAGGAGAAGAAGGAGAAGGATGAGAAGAAGGATGAGAAGAAGGAGAAGGATGAGAAGAAGGATGAGAAGGATGAGAAGAAGGATGAGAAGGATGAGAAGAAGGAGAAGGATGAGAAGGATGAGAAGGATGAGAAGAAGGAGAAGGAGAAGGATGAGAAGAAGGAGAAGGAGAAGGATGAGAAGAAGGAGAAGGAGAAGGATGAGAAGAAGGAGAAGGATGAGAAGAAGGAGAAGGATGAGAAGAAGGATGAGAAGAAGGAGAAGGAGAAGGATGAGAAGAAGGAGAAGGAAACAAATAGATACAATGTTTCAACCGCTGTATGGAGGGAATGTCACAGAACTGTCAGAAATAGCGGAGCTCTGCAGATACACTTAGCGGAGCTCTGCAGATAGATACAGTGGTTGAAACATAGGCTATGTTTCAACCGCTGTATGGAGTGAATGTCAGAGAACTGTCAGAAATAGGCTATTTCTGACAGTTCTGTGACATTCCCTCCATACAGCGGTTGAAACATTGTATCTATTTGTTTCCATAAATGGAAACAAATAGATACAATGTTTCAACCGCTGTATGGAGGGAATGTCACAGAACTGTCAGAAATAGCGGAGCTCTGCAGATACACTTTTTGCCGGCTTGGAATTCTTCTTATTTTCATTCTACTTCTTCTTCTTCGTCTTCTTCATCCTCATCCTCTTCTTCTTTTTCTGAGGATGAGGATGAAGAAGAAGAAGTAGGATGAAAATAAGAAGAATTCCAAGCCGGCAAAAAGTGTATCTGCAGAGCTCCTCTATTCTGCAGATACACTTAGAGGAGCTCTGCAGATACACTTTTTGCCGGCTTGGAATTCTTCTTATTTTCATCCTACTTCTTCTTCTTCGTCATCCTCATCCTCAGAAGAAGAAGAGGATGAGGATGAAGAGGAAGAAGAGAAGAAGAAGAAGTAGGATGAAAATAAGAAGAATTCCAAGCCGGCAAAAAGTGTATCTGCAGAGCTCCTCTATTCTGCAGATACACTTAGAGGAGCTCTGCAGATACACTTTTTGCCGGCTTGGAATTCTTCTTATTTTCATCCTACTTCTTCTTCTTCTTCTTCTTCTTCTTCCTCATCCTCATCCTCTTCTTCTGAGGATGAGGATGAAGAAGAAGTAGGATGAAAATAAGAATAATTCCAAACCGGCAAAAAGTGTATCTGCAGAGCTCCTCTATTTCTGACAGTTCTCTGACTTTCACATTTACAGTGGTTGAAACATTGTATCTGTTTCCGAATAAAAACATCTGTATCCTAAATGGAAACAAATAGATACAATGTTTCAACCGCTGTACATGTGAAGGAACTGTCAGAGAACTGTCAGAAATAGCGGAGCTCTCTGCAGGGACACTTTTGCCGGCTGATCGGGAAAAATCCGATTCGCGCACCCGAAGTAGGCTAATATTCGGATTCGACGCGAATCAAATTTTTCCTGAAATTCGAATCGAATTCCACTTCGCCTGGTTCAATTCGCTCATCTCTAGTCAGGATCAGGCAGGGTCGGCAACAAGTCAGGCAGAAACAGGAACAGGAATGCAGGTTATAAGATACAGGGGCCCATGGAAAAACACACACAAAGCCACAGACTGCAGGTCTGGCCATCCCTTAAATACACCTGCAATCAGCCCCAGGTGATGGCTAAATTGCCGAAGTGAACCTCTGGTTGTTGAGAGCACCCACTGACCAGCCCTGGTACTGCAGCCCACAAGGCAGGTGAGTCCCACCACTATTGGCAAGTCCATTCCTGACAGTACCCCCCCTCAAGGAGCGGCCTCAGGACGCTCCAAACAGTCCTAGATGGGCAAAATGTTCCACTGCCCGGGTCCGGTGACTGGCGGGATATCAAAGACTGGCACATCGGGCTGGGCACCGGATGGAGGCACTTCGAGCTGGGCACCCGGACGGAGGCACTTCGAGCTGGGCACCCGGACGGAGGCACTTCGAGCTGGGCACCCGGACGGAGGCACTTCGAGCTGGGCACCCGGACGGAGGCACTTCCAGCTGGGCACCGGACGGAGGCACTTCCAGCTGGGCACCGGACGGAGGCACTTCCAGCTGGGCACCGGACGGAGGCACTTCCAGCTGGGCACCGGACGGAGGCACTTCGAGCTGGACACCGGACGGAGGCACCTCGGGCTGGACGCCGGATCACCAGGTGGAGCAGCGGGCACCGGGCCACCAGGGGGAGTAGCAGGCACCGGGCCCCCAGGCGGAGCGGCGGGCACCGGGCAACCAGGCAGGGCGGCAGGTACCGGGCCCCCAGGCGGAGCGGCGGGCACTGGGCCACCAGGCGGGGCGGCAGGCACCGGGCCATCTGGCTCGACAGCGGGCATCGGGTCACCAGGTACAACAGCGGGCACCGGGTCATCAGACATTGGATCATCTTGCTCGACTGCGGGCACCAGGTCATCTGGCTCAACAGCGGGCATCGAGGCACCAGGCATCAGGTCATCTGGCTCGACAGGGGGCACCGAGTCATCTGGCAAGGCAGTGGGCACCGAGTCACCAGGCGTGACAGCTGGCTCTGAGTCAACTGGCACGACAGCGGGCATCGGGTCACCAGGTATGACAGCGGGCACTGGGTCATCAGGCATTGGATCGTCTGGCTCGACAGCGGGCATCGAGTAATCAGGCACGACAGCGGGCATCGGGTCACCAGGCATGACAGTGGGCACTGGGTCATCAGGCATTGGATCGTCTTTCAAGACTGCGGGCACCGAGTCATCTGGCAAGACCGCGGGCTCCGAGTCATCTGGCAAGACCGCGAGCCCCGAGTCATCTAGCAAGACTGCGGGCCCCGAGTCACCAGGCCCAACAGCGGGCTCTGGGTCAACAGGCCCGACAGCGGGCACCGAGTCGTCTGGCAAGACTGCGGGCCCCGAGTCGTCTGGCAAGACCGCGGGCCCCGAGTCATCTGGCAAGACTGCGGGCCCCGAGTCACCAGGCACAACAGCGGGCTCTGGGTCAACCGGCCCAACAGCGGGCACCGAGTCGTCTGGCAAGACTGCGGGCACCGAGTTGTCTGGCAAGACTGCGGGCACAGAGTCGTCTGGCGGAACAGCGGGCATCGAGTCATCTGGCAAGACTGCGGGCACCGAGTCATCTGGCAAGACTGCGGGCACCGAGTCAACTGGCAAGACTGCGGGCACCGAGTTGTCTGGCAAGACTGCAGGCACCGAGTCGTCTGGCAAGACTGCGGGCACCGAGTCAACTGGCGGAAAAGCGGGCATCGAGACGTCTGGCAAGACTGTGGGCACCGAGTCGTCTGGCAAGACTGCAGGCACAGAGTCAACTGGCGGAACAGCGGACATTGAGTCGTCTGGCAAGACTGCGGGCACCGAGTCGCCTGGCAAGACTGCGGGCACCGAGTCATCTGGCGGAACAGCGGGCATCGAGTCATCTGGCATAATAGGATCATCTGGGTAGAAACATCATGCTGGGTAGAGACATCGGGCTGAATGGAGACATCGGGCTGAATGGAGACATCGGGCTGAATGGAGACATCGGGCTGAATGGAGACATCATGCTGGGTAGAGGCATCAGGCTGGGTAAAGACATCAGGCTTAATTGTGGGCGCCAAGGCACCAGGCTGCACCACGGAAGGCAGGTTCTCAGATGGGAGGCTGGCCGGTTTGGATACTGGCAGGATGGTATTGGTTGGAAAGAACTTTCACCTTTTCCTGGTTTTAGTTACCGGAGCACTGTAAGTAAGCGCAGGTTTGTAAACGGATGGAGCAGCTGGAGACAGAGAAGAGCTGGAGGATGTAACAGAGGAGGGAGCAGTTGCTACAGAGGACTTCTTTACAGGGTTGAAGAAAGGATAGGTGCAGCGAGTGGGAGCAGGGGACTGGTATGTGGTAGTTAGCAGAGTATACTGGGCCATCACTGGGGGTGCTGTCGGGGATGCAGGAAGAGTGCCTTGAGCAGAGGAATGATGTTGCAAGCCAACTGAGGCTGGGTGTAACAAATCTGTCCATGTCTGCAGTACTGGTTTAACAAAACTCAGCTTACACCTAGCCTGTCTGATCAAAGATTGCACTGCGTTTATGCAATCCATAAGCACATGTGATGGACATGCTGCATAGTGCTCATGGAAACAATCTGGATCATTCTCCAACAACCATACCAGTGATTCCACTTGATCCACACTAAATGGGGGAAAAAAGTCATCCCTGCTTTCAGGGGTACAGGACCGAGCCAACTCAGCACAAACCTGGATCAATGGCTGCACCTCAGAAAACTCTGTGCCCTGATCAACTAGACAATGAGCGATCCTTATAAACTCTAGCAGTTGATCCCGGGTATACTCCTTAAGAGTCTGATAAGCATACTCCCTGTCATCAAACACTAGCAGAGATAAATACACACCTCATCAAGATCCATCCTTCCCAGCAACAATAAGCCAAGATGGCCTCCCTGTGCAGCCACTTCTGGTCAGGTTTGTGGCCTTGGTGTAGTGTCAGGGATGCGGGTGTGACCAGAGATGTGTGTGCTGACACAGGCTCCAGATATGGTATAAACAAGACAATTTATTAAGACTAACAATACAAACATAAACGCAGTGCACCAAACCCCAAGATAACACAAATACATACAACAAGGTGAAACAAACCCAAACCTAAACTGATACAGATACACAGGTACATACACATATAGAGCACAACGTAGTCAGGCAGGCCGGGTGGATAACTATTGGGCAGGTAGGTACAGGAGGAGCAGGCGGAGAGAATGGTCAGGGTCACAAGCCAGGGATCAAAACAGGAGAAGTCAGCAGAGGTCAGGATCAGGCAGGGTCGGCAACAAGTCAGGCAGAAACAGGAACAGGAATGCAGGTTACAAGTTACAGGGGCCCATGGAAAAACACACACAAAGCCACAGACTGCAGGTCTGGCCATCCCTTAAATACACCTGCAATCAGCCCCAGGTGATGGCTAATTGCCGAAGTGAACCTCTGGTTGTTGAGAGCACCCGCTGGCCAGCCCTGGTACTGCAGCCCACAAGGCAGGTGAGTCCCACCACTACTGGCAAGTCCATTCCTGACACCAACTTATTCATTCCAAAGTGCCAACACTGCAATTAAACCTGAATACTGAGGTTTTAATTTAGAAAAAATAACTCATACAGTTGTCCGAACTAGATAACATCTTTTGTCTTAAAAGAAAAACACAATAAGAGGACTTTCTGTGATACAGATTTTGATGGGTAACACTTCTGGGCACTAATTGGTGACACTGCTGGGCACTGATGAGTGGCAGTGCTGGGCGGCACTGATAATCGGTGCCCTGATTTTTAGTGCAGATCTCCCCTGTCACATCTGCCCATCTGCTGGTTATCGGCAGTACATTCTCCATTCTGACAGCATGAAGAAAGTGCAGCCGATAACCGGCAACTGTATTTACATTGTGATCATCTGTGTCATTGGACACAGCTGATCATGTGGTAAAAGGCCACTGTATTTACATTGTGATCATCTGTGTCCATAGTACACAGTGATCACCGACAGCACCAGGTGTGCATCACTGGAGGTGCACAGGGGGCGTGTTCTGGAAGGCCATATTTTGGCTATAGTGCAGTTGGCAAGTAGTTTTAATCTCACCTCCGGTAGTGTCAGTGTGGCTTCCAACCCAGCAGCCTATTCCCATCCACACTGAACTCGTCACCCCTGGCCCCGGAGCAGTGTGGGAGCCGCTTCCTCTCATCCACGCTCATCCCTGGATATGTCACCCCTGGGGCCAGAGCCATGTGGGAGCCGCTTCCTCTCATCCACGCCCACTCTGGCCCCAGAGACATGTGGGAGATGTAGTTCGATGGGAGGTATAGTGTGGACAAGATCTGGATGGCCGGTTAGTGTGCGCGGTCTGTATGCGTTCATCTTCTTTATAGCGTGCCCACTGAAATGGCTCTATGCGCCAGCTCTGGCACGCATGCCATAGGTTCATCATCACTGCCCTAGGCCATTAATTCTTAAAAGCACATGGAAGAACACTAACCTTACCCTCTGTAATCTATACCTTCCCAATTCAAATCAAACAACCTTTCTGGCAATGGGCTACAAATATCTTTTCAGCTTTCAACACAAATCTCTATACTCTTGGTTAATGGGGGGATTCAAACATGTCCTATTCCTCCTGTATTAATAAACCCACAATCAAAAAAAAAAAAAAAAAAAAAAAAAAAAAAAATATATATATATATATATATATATATATATATATATATATATATATATATCACTTTCCATAAAACATGCCTTGTTCAATGTGTGGAGAACAGCCCACGCATTGGATGAGCTATTTACTTTTTACTCGTACCCTCACAAATCCCATTCGTGAATAGATTGCTTTTTGTGATTGCATCAGCACTGATTGTATGTAGAGGCCCCAACATTCACCCTATATCTTGGTCTGACCATGCGCCCAAAACCCTTTCGCTTCATCACATGCCATTTACATCATTAGTTTTTACTCAAACATGGACCCTCTAAAATGACTTAAAATACTTAAACTGAAGCTCTTCCTATTAATATTTCTCAACAAATACTGCAATATCTCACTCAAACTTTCCCATACTTGTGGAAATGCTCCATGCATAAAGACTTGGGTAAAACCTGCACTTACTTACAATACACTCTACAAAGAAGATGTTACTCCTCCTTACAACAAGCTCAATAAGCTCCTCTTATAATGGACATCTCATCATATTTCCTTTTCCGGCCACATTGCGACCATCAAAATGGCCATTTTATCAAAACTACTCCTGACGTCTCATCCTAAGAGACCTCAAAACAACTTGCTTGGCTTTTCCTGGAAGTATAAACTCCATTAGATTTCTAGATCTGTCTTATTTGCCTCACATGATCAGGGGAGCCTTGCCTTTCTGAATGTCTCTAAATGTCATCTTGCTGCTCAGAAGTTGTTATGGGTGACTGTAAAATATTTCATCCTGTCGACATCCCGGGCATAGAAACCTAATGGATCATATTTAAAAATAAAGCTAATACTCTGTCTGAGCCGACACAAAATAAGACATTTATTAGAATAGTCCACAGCTACTGAGCAACCAGCAAATAATAAGACAGTAAAGACTTTGGTTAGGAGTATGGAACGTGAAGAGGTAAGCAATTTGTGATGTACAACACGAGGAGGTAGATTCACTAACACTGTATAGTGCAACATTTGGTGCAGCTGTGCATGGCAGCCAATCAGCTTCTACCTTCAGCATATTCAATTAAGCTTAAAAAATAATGAACGATAATTGGTTTCCACCAAATTTTGCACATTCAGCTTTTAGTAAATCAACCACAGAGGTGCAGCTGTCATCAGTATGTGTCGCAGTGCCCTTTATGTTGCTGTTCAGCAGGAGGAAAAGATGAACGGTGTCTTTGGTCAACAAGAGGAAAAAATGCTCAATGTTGGTGGTCAGTGGAAGGAATAAAAGGTCAGCCTTGGTAGTCATTGTGTGGGTGGGGCCAATTAGATGGTCCCCAATATGTAATAATGGCACGCAGAGACCAAGTAAAGTGGTACAATTTTTATTTGGTTAAGTGAAGGTAAAAAATAACAAATGGGGAATAGCGGCAGGCACTTGGCTAAATGGTTCCAAAATATTTTGGTATCAGTGTCTCAGTAATACAGGCAACACAGGTGCAGGAGATCTCAGCAATGTTAGTGGCACATTGGAATAGTTCCGGCACTAATGTTGTCACTCTAATAAGGCTTACATTACCAGAGCAGCATCTGTGTAGAGGGGAGTAATGCAAAAAATGGTGTAGCGCTATGTGCATCTAAATAAATGATTAAGGACATATACACACACGTGACCATCAACAAGGACATATACACACACGTGACCATCAACAAACACCCAATATGGGGATCAAGTGATAGTGACACAAGTGATTCCTCTCAAGGGAACATAACACACGTGTAAAAAGTCCACACTGTGTATAAATATTAGTCCAAATGTCCTATTGAGGTGCAGGAACACAGACACACAGATGGTGGATGATGATCACAAGTGCCACACTCTATAAGTGATATCCATGAACAGCCAAAGTGCCTCCTCACCTCCTTAATGCGACCACAAGGGTCAACTCACTTTGTGGAATATCCACATAAACCAGGATGGTCACAACCGCTGATGAGCCCCTCTAGATGTTCAAATGTCTCCACCACTCCTCCACGGTCTCCTGTCACCCAATCTCACCAGAGAGTCATAAACAACAAAACAGACCTCCAATAGTGTAATACTGCAAACCGCTTTATTAATGAAGAATAAAATTGCCCACTCACAAGGAAGATGCATATAACTCGCATAGATCCACTGCTAAGGGAATGTGCATATGTATCTGGATATCCAAGATGGCGTCCGCGTCCAGAATGACGTCACCACGCCTCGCCCTGTCACTACGTGCCGAAGTGTTGCGTCACGATAACCAAGTGACCCTGAAGAAGTCACGTGGTTATCGTTGTTGGTTATGTGTTAGAGAAGACACTGGTAGCTTGTGATGAGGCAGAACTTGGTTTACTTGTGTGGCTTAAGTTGCAAACATACAACACATATCAGCAGACTGTAATAGCAGACATCTTGCTTCATGAAGAGAGAGAGAGGAAGAGAAAGAAACCAACAAGTTTTAAAGCTATGCACAACTGATAACCTTAGTGTACAGTGCCATCTACTGGTCAAGTGATATTAACACACAATACTATATATTGTACATGCTGTTGTATCCCCAACACCCCTTCTCAATGGCATGTGCATAATTATATGACATTTAGTCTCTTTTGTAGAAAACAATGACGTTCCCTTGGCAAAGGTTTGGTCAGTGTGTCTGCGGTCATCTCCTCTGATGGGCAGTACTGGATGTCGATAACCCCTTGTTCTTGCATGTCTCTGAGCAGATGATATCTTACATCAATGTGCTTGGTTCTTGGGTTAATCTTCTCAGAGTGTGTAAGCTTTATGCATCCCTGATTGTCTTCAAAGATGGGTGTGGGTTGTGACATATTCAGTCCCATGTCTAGTAGAAGCTGACGAATCCAAATGGCTTCTTGACATGCATGTGCTGCTGCTATGTATTCTGCTTCAGTTGAAGAAAGTGCAACAGTCACTTGTTTCCAACTAGACCAACTTATGGTTCCATGTCCATACTGGAAGATGTAACCACTTGTAGATTTGCGGTCAGTGGTGTCTCCAGCCCAATCGGCGTCCACATATCCAATCAGTTTTGGGTTTGACGATGCTGGAAGTCGCAGCTTCATCCGATTTATTCCCTTTAGGTACTGCATTACCCTCTTTACTGCATTCCATAGATGCTCTTTTGCAGTTTGCATACAAGGTTCTTTTCTTTCTCAAATCCTGGTGGCTGCTCCTTGATGTCTCCATACAAAAAGGCGGTTTTGACGTCTAGGTGCTTTACTTGCATTCCCTTTCCGGCAGCAATACTAAGGAGTGTTCTTATGGTGGAATGTTTCACAACTGGAGCAAATGTCTCATCATAATCTTCTCCAAATTTCTGGGAGTATCCCTTGGCAACTAATCTTGCTTTGTATCTATAGATGTTTCCTTCTGCATCATATTTCACTTTAAAAGTCCATTTGCTTCCGATGGTTTTGCGACCAGGAGGGAGTTTTGTTAGTGACCAAGTTTTATTTTCTTGAAGTGATTTTATTTCTTCTTCAGCTGCTTTTCTCCACTGATCGGCTTCCCTTCTCGGCAAAGTTTCTATGTCTTCCCAGGATGTTGGCTCCTGTGTTTGATGTGTTTTAGCAGCGTATGATAACCTGCGGGGTGGTATCCCTTTTGTCATTCAAGAGGATCGTCTGATTTCTTGTTGTTCAGTGGGTTCTATTGGCTCGTTGATTGTAAGTTCCACTTCTTGTTCTGGCTCTTGTCCTGCTTCGCATGGGTCAGTGTCTCTTGCCGATTCAGCACGTAAATCCTCTCCACATTTTTCAAGAATTGTATTATCTGGTGCTTCACTTTCATCAAAATAAACACTGCGGCTTACTGTGACCTTGTTGGTCTTTGGACAAAGGATTCTATATCCCTTACTCTGCTCACTGTAGCCCACCAGAATGCCTTCTATGGCTTTGTTCTCCAACTTGGAGCATTTCTGACTTGGAATGTGGACATATTCTTTACAGCCAAACACTCTGATGTGTCCTATGTTAGGTTTTGATCCATTCCACATTTCATATGGTGTACTCTCAATAGCTTTTGATGGGAGCCTGTTTTGTAGGTATGTTGCAGTCATTATTGCTTCTCCCCAGTATTTGTTAGGTAAGGCAGCATCCAAAATCATGCATCTGGTCATTTCTACAAGAGTGCGATTCTTTCTTTCCGCTATGCCGTTTTGCTCAGGAGTGTATGGTACGGTTGTTAGATGGAATCATACCTAAAGAAACAAGGTATTATACACCACTTTATTCATATATTCCCCTCCATTGTCAGTGCGTATTATTCCAGGTTTCCTTTGAAACTTGTTGTTTGTCATAGCTACAAACTCTTGAAGTTTTTCTAATGTCTCACTTTTGTGCTTCATTAGATATGTTATTGTGTACCTGGAATAATCATCAATGAAAGTCAGTAAATATCTGTTCCCGCCAGGTGTGATGGTTTTCATTGGTCCGCACACATCACTGTGTATCAGTTCCATGGGTTTAATGGTTTTACTCTGACTGGTCTGTGGAAGAGGGGTTCAGGTGGCCTTTGCTTTGATGCAACACGTGCACTTGCTGAGTGTGTGGCAAGGCAATATTTTCATGTCTTCTGATAGACCTCTCTTTGCAAAGTCCTTTATAGCTTCTGGGTTTCGATGCCCCAATCTTCTATGCCACAGGTGGATGCACTTGTCATGTGGGTTATGAGTTGCCGCATTAGCCTTCTCACTTTCAGTGATGAGTTTGTACAGATGTTCATTTGACTTTCCTCTTGCTAGAATTTGCTTTCCATTTTGAATTGTGCATTCATTACCTCTGAATTGGACAGTGAGTCCATTGCTTGCAAGGGTTTTAACTGATAGGAGGCTTCCTTCTAGGCTTGGAACATATAGAACATTCTTTACAAGGATGCTCTGCTTGCCCCCTGATAGCGTTTTGCAGTTCAGAAATCCCTGACCATTACCTTCCGCTGTAATACTTTTCCCATTTGCTAGGAAGACTTTATCTTTTACACTAAAATCAATTTCTGTGAAGAATGTCTCGTCGCTTGTCATGTGACTTGTTGCCCCTGAATCAATGTACCATCAGTGTGAGGTACTATTCTGAGTCACTTTAAAAGTATCACTCCATGATGCACTTTCATTTTCTTTCATGACCGCTTTAGCTCTTTCTCTTGTGGGTAGCTCCCGCTTTCGCTGCTCAGCTTTCCAGATTGAACAGTTCTTTTTCAGGTGACCGGCCTTTTTGCAGTGAAAACATACCCTGGTTTCTTTGCTTTGTCCTATACCTTCATGCACCTTCAGAGCTGCCTCTGGTCTCTCGTTCTCTTCACTATGCAAATTTTCCTTTCTTCTACTGTATTCATCAATTAATTTTCCCTTAACATATTCTAGCGTCAGTTCAGTTTCTGGTCTAGTTTCTAGAGCATTTATAAGGGCACTGTATGATTCTGGAAGGCTGCATAGAAGTATTGACACAACATGGTTGCCTTTCATTTCTTCACCTATTGCACCCAGCTGGTCCACAATTTCTAGCATAGCATTTACATGTTCACCCATTTCCTGCCCTTTTTCCAGCCTCATCTTATACAGTTTGCGCTGCAGATATAGTTTACTGTTTAGATTTGCACGTTCATGCAGTTTTTGTAATGCAGTCCACATACCTTTAGCTGTGTTTTCTTTCCTTGAATGAGTTGATCGCCCTCCACTAACAGGCTTATGACTGCTTTTGCTTGTCTGTTTTTTCTGTCCCATTCTTCCGGGTTGTCATTGGGTCTGTGTGTATCTAGTACCTGCCACAAGTCATCTTTGGATAACAGCATTTCAAGCTTAAACTTCCATAGCTGGTAGTTGGTATTGTTGAGCTTTGCTATTGTAAACTTCCTATCTGAAGCATTTACCATCTTTCAGTGAATTGGATACAGCTCTTGTTTCCTCACACAGGATTTGGTAGGATTGTAAATGCAGCACTTACTTGCTTGTAGATTTCCTTTTTCCAGTGTCTGGAGCTGGGCCCATAACCTGTTGGTTATGTGTTAGAGAAGACACTGATAGCTTGTGATGAGGCAGAACTTGGTTTACTTGTGTGGCTTAAGTTGCAAACATACAACACATATCAGCAGACTGTAATAGCAGACATCTTGCTTCATGAAGAGAGAGAGAGGAAGAGAAAGAAACCAACACGTTTTAAAGCTATGCACAACTGATAACCTTAGTGTACAGTGCCATCTACTGGTCAAGTGATATTAACACACAATACTATATATTGTACATGCTGTGGTATCCCCAACAATCGTGACACAATGCGTCGGCACGTAGTGACAGGATGAGGCGTGGTGGTGTAATTTAGGGACGCGGACGCCATCTTGGATATCCAGATACATATGCACATTCCCTTAGCAGTGGATCTATGCGAGTTATATGCATCTTCCATGTGAGTGGGCAATTTTATTCTTAATAATAATGCAAAAAATGAATTAATGCTTTATTAATGAAGAGCTTTGTGGTTGAAGTTAGGTGTTAGCTGCTTAAGAGAGGGCATCCATTTGCAGCGCAGGAGGCCTTTCTTTTTCTTTGTGTAGTGGGGAAAGACTTTTGGGCAGAGTTGCAGTGGAAACGGTACTTGGAAGAATGAATGCAAAACCTTTGTCACAGTGCCGGAGTCCAGGAAGTAGCAAAGCTGGCAGTGGTTTCCCTAGCCTGTCCCTCATCATCAGAAACCTCTCCCTAGAGCTAAGAATGCTGCCCCTATCCAGCCTGGATCCTGTCCCTAGTATATTCATTTTGCAACTGTGTGCCAACTGCAGCAGGGCATTGCCCCTACTAAAGATGGCTGCTGAGATCATCCAGTGTTGCAGTGTCCTGTCAGATCACTGCTCCTCTGGTGACACCTAAGCAAGCTGAAGAAGAACTGTGTTCCTCTCACCCTCCATTTCCTCTGCACAGTGGTCAGCAACACAGCACCATCTACAGAATGGAGAGTAAACTGCACCTGCCTACAAGTGGAAAGAAAAAATGCTGAATGTTAAAGGTTAATGAGTTTTAAAAATACAATGTAAAAGGAACTTTCACCGACACATACAGTATAATCAAAAGGTACAAGAGGAGAGAGTATGCATATCTTAAAAAGAAATGTTATACTTTATTTACACCATCTAAAACCAAGTGAAACATAATGTGATGAAATGTTAAGTTACAACTGGATAAAAATAGAACTCTGAATGGTTATATGTCTTTTTGGTAATTCCAGTTTGTAAAGACTGTGGATGTATAATCAAGTTTTTAGCTAAGACTTGGGGTTTTAGATGGTCAATGTCTGTGGTCAATGGAGAGGGGGCATTGGTGCTCTGTGGAGGGTAAGGGGACACCCAGTCCTCAGTTTGGGGAGAGAAGGGCACAGGTACTCTGTTAAGGGAGGGCACTGGTGTTCTGTGAAGGGAGAGAAGTAACACTGGTATGCTGTGGAAGGAGAAGGGGGGCCATTGGTATGTTATGGAGGGAGAGGAGGTACTGATACTCTGTAGAAGGAAAGGAGGGGCACAGGTATGCTTTGGATGGAGAGGGGGCACTAATACTCTAAGGATGTTGAGGTGGTGGGGGCACTGGTACTCTGTTGAGGTGGAGGGTGCACTGGTACTCTTTAGAAGTGGAGGGGGCGCTGGTACTCTGTGGAGGTAGAGAGGGCACTGGTACTCTGTGGAGGGAGAGGGGGCACTGGTACTCTGTGGAGGTGGAGGGGGCACTGGTACACTTTTGGAAGTGGAGGGGCCACTGGTACTCTTTAGAAGTGGAGGGGGCGCTGGTACTCTGTGGAGGTAGAGAGGGCACTGGTACTCTGTGGAGGGAGAGGGGGAACTGGTACTCTGTGGAGGTGGAGGGGGCACTGGTACTATGTGGAGGTGGAGGGGGCACTGGTACTATGTGGAGGGAGAGGGGGCACTGGTACTCGGTGGAGGGGGCACTGGTACTCTTTGGAGGGAGAGGGGGTACTGGTACTCTGTGTACGTGGAAGGGGTACTGGTACTCTGTGGAGGGAGAGGGTGAACTGGTACTATGTGAAGGGAGAGGGGTCACTGGTACTATGTGGAGATGGAGGGGGCACTGGTACTCTGTGTACCTGCATTACCAGGAAAATCTGTTCAGAAATTTGCCAGGACTGCAAATTTAATACCCCCAGGTCTCACCTTGAATCCATGGCAGCAGTGCACCCATACTTCATCCCTATTTACTGCTTATTATTCTTGAGGTTTCTAGAAAAAAACCTAACATGGATAGTCGGAAGTTATATTTTTTAATTGAAAAAAAAAATTGTTTAATTAAAGAACTGATTTGTATGTCTTGATTGGATGATTCTCTGACATTATACTCTGATACTTTTGCAGATGACGGTTCCACGTTTACCATCTTAGGTAAGGAAATCATCATACAATATTACTTCGTGTTGACTTCAAATATCTCTACAATTTGTTTTGTTTCTATCATTCTCCTATTTGCTTTAAAAGGTATAACTCTTTGCCCTGAGATACGGCCACTTTAGTTCCAGCAATATGTATATCACCTAATGTTCTAATTATTATTATTATTAGAGATGAGCGAATTATTCAAAAATTAGATTCGGCTGATTCGCCGAATTTGCGGAATAAATTCGATTCGATGCGAATTTATTCGCTGCAAATTTAACTTATTAAAAGGGTTTCTAGGCTTCAGAGAGCCTTTATATTAGTGCAGAACACTGTACCTTTAATTTAAATGCCCTTGGAGTCTGCTGGGGAAGAGAAATAATACTGTCAGTCAGTATGACATGCAGATGAGTGCCGTCGATCTTAGAATCACCGCACACTTCACTCATTTGGGCAGTCACGGGGCCAAAACCAGAGTGTGGAGCCACAGTGTGGCGGTGGAGGCAGCAGCAATGGGAGGCCATACAGCACCCTATGACAAAATGGAACCCACCAGCAGTGTGAGGAGACCTGAAAGTGGCACATGGCAGAGTGTGGCGATGGAGACAGCAGCAATGGGAGGCCGTACAGGGACCCATGACACACTCTGGACCTGGCAGCAGCATGAGGAGGCGGTACAGGGGCCATTACAGATTACGGGCCTGGCAGCAGCATGAGGAGACGGTACGGGGGCCCATGGCAGATTATGGGCCTGGCAGCAGCATGAGGAGGCGGTACAGGGGCCCATGGCAGAGTGGCGGAGCGTAAGCAGCTTAAATTGAAGGCCATACAGAGGCCTATGTTGAAAAGTCCCCCCAGCAGCAGTGTGGGGAGACGACTATCAAGAGTCCAATGGCAGAGTGGCGGAGCAGAAGCAGCTTCAATTGAAGAAGAAGAGGATGAGGATGAAGAAGAAGAAGAAGAAGAGGATGAGGATGAAGAAGATGAGGATGAAGAAGAAGAGGATGAGGATGAAGAAGAAGAAGAAGAGGATGAGTATGAGGATGAAGAAGAAGAAGAAGAGGATGAGGATGAAGAAGAAGAAGAAGAAGATGAGGATGAAGAAGAAGAAGAAGATGAGGATGAAGAAGATGAGGATGAAGAAGAAGAAGAGGATGAGGATGAAGAAGAAGAAGAAGAAGAAGAAGAAGAAGAGGATGAAGAAGAAGAGGATGAAGAAGAAGAGGATGAGGATGATGAAGAAGAGGATGAAGAAGAAGAGGATGAGGATGAAGAAGAAGAAGAAGAGGATGAGGATGAGGATGAAGAAGAGGATGAGGAAGAAGAAGAAGAAGAAGAGGATGATGGCGAGGAAGAAGAAGAAGAAGAGGATGAAGATGATGAAGAAGAAGAAGAGGAGGATGAGGATGAATAATAAGAAGAGGATGAGGATGAAGAAGAAGAAGAAGAGGATGAGGATGATGAAGAAGAAGAGGATGAGGATGATGAAGAAGAAGAGGATGAGGATGATGAAGAAGAAGAAGAAGAAGAAGATGAGGATGAGGATGAAGAAGAAGAAGAAGAAGAAGAAGAAGAAGAAGAGGATGAGGAAGAAGAAGAAGAGGATGAGGAAGAAGAAGAAGAAGAAGAGGATGAGGAAGAAGAAGAAGAAGAAGAGGATGAGGAAGAAGAAGAAGAAGAAGAAGAAGAAGAAGAAGAAGAGGAAGAAGAAGAAGAAGAAGAAGAAGAGGACGAGGATGAGGATGAAGAAGAAGAAGAAGAGGATGAAGAAGAAGAAGAAGATGAGGATGAAGAAGAAGAAGAGGAAGAAGAAGAAGAAGAAGAAGAAGAAGAAGAAGAAGAGGATGAGGATGATGAAGAAGAAGAGGATGAAGAAGAAGAGGATGAGGATGATGAAGAAGAAGAGGATGAGGAAGAAGAAGATGAGGATGAAGAAGAAGAGGATGAGGATGATGAAGAAGAAGAAGAGGATGAGGATGAAGAAGAGGATGATGGCGAGGAAGAAGAAGAAGAAGAGGATGAGGATGATGAAGAAGAAGAGGAGGATGAGGATGATGAAGAAGAAGAGGATGAGGATGAAGAAGAAGAGGATGAGGATGATGAAGAAGATGAGGATGAGGATGAAGAAGAAGAAGAAGATGAGGATGAAGAAGAAGAAGAAGAAGAAGAAGAAGAAGAGGATGAGGAAGAAGAAGAAGAGGATGAGGAAGAAGAAGAAGAAGAAGAAGAAGAGGATGAGGAAGAAGAAGAAGAAGAAGAGGAAGAAGAAGAAGAGGATGAAGAAGAGGATGAAGAAGAAGAAGAAGAAGAAGAAGAAGAAGAAGAAGAAGAAGAAGAAGAAGAAGAAGAAGAAGAAGAAGAAGAAGAAGAAGAAGAAGAAGAAGAAGAAGAAGAGGATGATGAAAAAGAAGAAGAAGAAGAAGAGGATGAGGATGATGAAGAAGAAGAGGATGATGAAAAAGAAGAAGAAGAAGAAGAGGATGAGGATGATGAAGAAGAAGAGGATGAGGATGAGGATGAAGAAGAAGAAGAAGAAGAAGAAGAAGAAGAGGAGGATGAAGAAGAGGATGAGGATGAAGAAGAAGAAGAGGAGGATGATGGCAAGGAAGAAGAAGAAGAGGATGAGGATGATGAAGAAGAAGATGAGGATGAAGAAGAAGAGGATGAGGATGATGAAGAAGAAGAAGAGGATGAGGATGAAGAAGAAGAAGAGAATGAGGATGAAGAAGAGGATGAGGATGAAGAAGAAGAAGAGGAGGATGATGGCAAGGAAGAAGAAGAAGAGGATGAGGATGATGATGAAGAAGAAGAAGATGAGGATGAAGAAGAAGAAGAAGAAGAAGAAGAAGAAGAAGAAGAAGAAGAGGATGAGGATGAAGAAGAAGAAGAGGATGAGGATGATGAAGAAGAAGAGAATGAGGATGAAGAAGAGGATGAGGATGAAGAAGAAGAAGAAGAGGATGAAGTAGAAGAAGAAGAGGATGAGGATGAAGAAGAAGAAGAAGAAGAAGAAGTAGGATGAAAATAAGAAGAATTCCATTCCAGCAAAAAGTGTATCTGCAGAGAGCTCCGCTATTTCTGACAGTTCTCTGACAGTTCCTTCACATTTACAGCGGTTGAAACATTGTATCTATTTGTTTCCGAATAAAAACATCTGTATCCTAAATGGAAACAAATAGATACAATGTTTCAACCGCTGTAAATGTGAAGGAACTGTCAGAAATAGCGGAGCTCTCTGCAGGGACACTTTTTGCCGGCTGTAGAAGGGATGAAAATCGGCCGATCGGGGAAAAATCGAATTTTTCCTAATATTCGAAACGAATTCCACTTCGCCAAGTTCGATTCGCTCATCTCTAATTATTATTATAATATGAAATTTATATATAGCCAACAGTTTATGCAGTGCTTTACAACTTTAATAATGATCAGGATTGGAGTAAGAGGACCTGTCATGTTATTATGGACAGGATTAGGGTAAGAGGACCTGTCATGTTATTATGGACAGGATTGGGGTAAGAGGACCTGTCATGTCAAGCCAAAAAAAAAATCTAATTTCTTTATAAATTTAGGCCAAAATGTATACTGCTACATGTCTTTGGTAAAAAAAAAAAGTCCCATCAAGTGTATATTAAGTGGTTTGTGTGAAATTTTAGTCTACTATGGTATATATATTTGCAAATTGATCAATCCTGATGTACTGACGGCCAATCTCATTTCGTGAGGCCCTAAAATGGCAGGAAATTACAAATACCCCCCAAATAGCCCTGTTTTGGCAAATGGACAATCTGAGATATTTAGTAAGAGGCATGGTGAGTTTTTTGCACTTGCAATTTTTTGGAGTATGAAAAAATTTGTTTTTTCTCACTTTTGTTCCTTATTACATACTGTCACTAGAGCAGTACAGAATCCTCGTATGACTGGTGTATCGGTGGTCAGGGATACTGACTGGTGAAAGCATGTAGAACGAAAAACTTTTTTCCTTTTTTTTTTTTTTACTATTTTTTTTACATCCTATCATCAAAGTAGCTCAGTGTCACCATATGACACTGTATTATTCTAGGGGTGATCAGGAATTTTTTTTACACTGTTTTTGCTTATACTGTGAGGATCACTGTATACACAATAGTTTTTGCTGTCATTAATGGGTTATCCATTCATAAACAGCTTGCTTATGGTTGTGATCTGTGATTGGCTACAGATAATCATAAGGTACAGGTAGCCAGGTACCATGTGATTGCTATGAGCCAATCATAGATCACAACAGTAAGCAAGCTTTTTATCAATGGAAAACCATTCATGACAGGTTGTTTACATTGTTAACATGCAATCACTTTGACCAATCACAGCGATCACATGATACCCGGATACTGGTAACTGTGGCAGGGTGGCAAGTGGTTGATGGACAGCTTGAATTTTTCATTTGGAGTTTCTTTAAGACCTTCTCTAAGAACTCCTTATGCTATTCATGGGTTCTACTAAAGACAATTATGTCTTCCAAGTACCCTATTACCTCAGTCAAGTTCACGTTGCTCACCATCTGCTCCATCAGTTGCTCGAAGGTTGTAGGAATTCAAAACAGATTTTTGGGGGATCCTGTCATATTCATAGAACCCCAACAGGCAGATGAAGGAAGTCTTTTCCTGATATTCTGGATGCATGGGATGGGATGCTGCATGCAGCAACAGCAGCAAGAGGAGAACACAGACCACCAGGCTGCATATCATCCAGACCCCAGGCTGAAGGGATCGCTTTACCCAGGGGATCCTGGTGAGTCCTCTCCCCCCTGTCTCCTACATCCAGCAGCCCAGCAAAATCCAGACCCAGGCTGGACACAGGATCACCCCCTGACAGACATCAGTCTTCTCTCTCAACTACTATCCTATCTGCTAATGCTCCATCTTTAATTGAATCCTATCCTGCTTCTGACCAACCTATCACGGAGATTTCCATTAAGAACATGCTCCTTTCCCTGCACTACATAATGACCTGACGGCTTCATTATCCCAAATTTCAAATACAGTTCAAAATCAAGAAAAACGCATCCGCCATATTGAGAACAAACTAGGGGAAATGTGTACCACACATAACGACCTTATAGATGCACACACAGACCATGCAACAGACATCAAACAAATCAAGCTCAAACTAGCAGACCTAGAAGATCGCTCCAGGTGAAACAATATTAAATTCCGTGGGATCCCAGAATCCATCACCACAGACACCATAGTCCCATATCTACAACAATATATGAAAAATCTCATCCCCACCCTCACTGACTTGGAATTGGCTATAGATCGAGCACATCGAATCCCCAAACCGTCATTTCTACCTGCGACGGTCCCCAGAGACATATTGGCATACATTTTTACCACGTGAAGGAAATAATAATGATTGCAGCCAGAAATTCGACCTCCATTCCTCTAGCCCAAGCAAACATCAAATTGTTCGCAGACCTGTACAAAACCACACTCTCCAACCCTAAGAAGCTCATCAGCATAACCAAAGCATTACGGAATCACAACATCGCATATCAATGGGGCTTCCCTACGAAATTAAATGTCAAATACCAAGGCAGATTTTTCACTATCAAATCCCTAGAAGCAGGCATCGAACTATTGAAATCGTGGAGCATTATACTAGCAGATTTAATTCCCATCAACCAGCATCCAACTGGCCTCAACAGATGGAAGCAGAATGGTTATAGCCTCCACTCAAGTATATTACCTTCACGCCCAATTCCCGAGGCACCACTCTCTAAGGCTATGTTCACACTAGCGTTGTGTGCAGGCGGCAGAGAGGCATTTGGGAAGCGTTTTTACCGCTTCCCAAATGCCTCTGCCAATTCAAACATGGTGCTGTTCTAGCGGGAGCGTTTGCGTCGCATCGCGGTAAAACGGACACCTCTGGTCGAGTCAGGAGGCTTCAATGCCTCCTGACTCGACCAGTCTATGGTGCCACTCCGCAAACGCCCGGCCGGCATTTACGGTGCGGTTGCGACGCGTTTGCGGAGCGGTAACACCATTCAAATGTCATTATAGGCGTTTGTCGGGTGTTTTTAACGCTCAGCAAATGCCTAGCAACCGCCGCTAAACCGCGCATGCGGCGATTGCCGAGCGTTAAAAAACGCTCCGCAAACGCCGGACTAACGCTAGCCAAACGCTATAGGGGCATTTGGCAAGCGCTGGTAAAACAGCTAAGTGTGAACGAGCCCTAACACACAAGCTGGCAATTGGCCCCTGATCGAACATACTGATCGTTCAAGTTCGTCTCAAGCATGAGCTCTCGAAAGAGTCATGCTTTCTCGTGCCTCCACTTTTCACAGTAGCAGATACTGCTACACATGTTACTTGCATTGTTTGCAAGTTTTTTTTACCCCTGTTTTTACCTTTGTTCTTACCCCAAGCTACCAGTCATCAGTCGCTAGAACTGCCCCGCTCAACAATCCCCTCCACACAATTGAACACTCACTCCACAACAATGACAAACCCATGCTCACTAAGCCGCACACCTGGCGGTTCATCACCTCCGCATTGCGGAAAACCACTTATCTCCACAACATCTGAATCACCACAGCTACAGAATCCAAACCATCTACAACCAACAAAATGATTACGATATCTTCGCTAAATGTCCGAGGTCTCATCTCCCCCTTCAAAAGGTCCCTGCTTTCAAGAGAAATCCACACCATTCAATCCGACATCATATTCCTACAGGAGACCCACTTCGCCTCATCCAAAATCCCTAAATTCAGCATTCCTCAATTCTCCACAATGTATATGGCAACAAACCCTAAAAACAAAAACGGCGTCATTACAACCATAAGAGGCTCCCTGAAGTTCCAATTTATTTCGGCAACAGCGGACCCACAAGGTCGCTATCACATATTGATCTGCAAAATCAATGATTCTATATATACATTGGTGAATGTCTATGGTCCTAACACCAATCAAATCCAATTCTTCAACAAACTTAACTCCATCATAAATCAACACAGAAAAGGTAGACTACTTATCGGCGGAGACCTTAACATTATCGGTAATCCTCTTCTGGACTCCTCATCCAACAGAAGATCTTCAAAACAGTCCTTCAACCAATTTCTTCATTCCAACAATCTCTACGACATCTGGAGATGCCAGCATAGTACAGAAAGGGACTATACCTACTATTCTCCATCCCACTCATCCGACTCTAGAATCGACTTCTTCATCACTGATAAATGGACTCTACAACACGTCACCTCCTCCAAGATTGGTACCATTACTTGGTCAGACCATGCTCCGATCACTATCTCTCTCGACAACAAACAACATTTGTCGATATCCCGTTTATGGCGACTGAACATGATCTTGCTGAAAAACCACGACTACAAGCAACAAATAATAGATGCACACAGAACATTCTTTGAATTCATTGATACTCCTGATATATCTATAACCACTCTATGGTCAACTTATAAAGCATTCATGAGAGGTATTCTGATACAACTAAACGCTTGCGTCAATAAAAACAGAACCCAACAAATAGATAATCTCCTAACCTCAATCAAAACAAATGAGGAAAGAAACAAAAAATCTCAAGACCCAAAAATCTCAGTGTCCATGATAGCAGATAGCAATAAATTAGGATCCCTGCTACTCTACAAATATGATCTAAATCTCCAAAAAATGAAAGCAAAATTTTATTCCCTAGGTAACAAAGCCAGCTCTCTGCTAGCCAAATCAATAAAACAAAAATGGCTGAAATCCAAAATTGCCTCAATTAAACACCCATCTACAAATACCCTAAGCACAAACCTGCAAGACATAGCAAACCCCTTTGCAGCATACTACCAAAATCTATACAACCTTAAAAACGACCCTGAGACAAAACACAACCAACAATCACATCCATACAACAATTTCTTCAAACGACCAATCTCTCTCAACTATCCTCAGACCAACTTGATTCCATTTGTACCCCAATATCACCCAAAGAAATAGAAACGACCATTAAAACACTCCCACCAGGAAATGACGGATATACTAACGAATACTATAAACACCTCTCCACAGAACTATCACCACACCTGACCAAACTCTTCAATCACGCTGCCACCACAGGTTCATTCCCTAAAGACATGTTGCAATCCATCATAATGACTATACCAAAACCAAGTAAAGACCCCCAACTCGTCCAAAACTACAGGCCAATTTTGTTACTCAATACCGACATAAAACTATATGAGAAAATCATATCCAAAAGAGTTCTCCCCTACCTACCCACCCTAATACACCCGGATCAAGTAGGTTTCATCCCAGGTCGCCAAGCACCCGATACTACCAGAAGAATTATCTCCCTCCTACAAAACCTAGAAATTACTAAGAGCCCCATCTTATTTCTATCTCTAGACTCAGAGAAAGCATTCGACCGGATACATTGGCAATTCATGTAACTCACAATTCAAAAATTCGGCATCACAGGTTGGATGCTGAGCGCCGTCTTGTCATTATATTCACATCCATCCGCTAGAGTGCTGACAGATGGCACATTATCTGATCCCTTCGACATCTCAAATGGTACAAGACAAGGCTGCCCACTCTCCCCGATAATATTTACACTCCTTATTGAACCCCTAGCTTGTGGACGATATAATATTAATGGTGACCAACCCAAAAAAATCCCTCCAAACGATTTGCTCACATCTACATACATATTCGACAGTTTCATACTACAAACTTAATGAACCCACATCTCTCCTTATTTAGGAATCAGACTCACACTGGCGACAGACCAACTATACACAGCAAATCACAAAACCTTGCTTCAAACTATACCCCGAGAACTAAACTCTTTACGCACCGCAGAACTCTCCAAACTTGGCAGAGTGGCGACTCTAAAAATATATATTTTACCCAAAATCTTGTACATATTGCGCACACTACCCATACCAATCCCTAATTAATTCTTCTCTAACCTCCAAACAATCTTCACAAAGTTCCTATGGAACTCAAGAAAACCGAGATGTACCACCAATCTTCTAGTATGACCTACAACTAAAGGAGGTGCAAGACTCCCACACCTCAAGTCTTACTACACAGCTACTCCCTTAGACCAACTATATTTCTGGTGGAACCCATCGAAGGAAAAAATTTGGTCCATAATGGAAACCCTCCTTTTTCATCCACTTAAACCCCAAAATATACTTTTAACCCCACCATCCAAATGAATAGAACCCCAACTAAAACATCCATGTATTTTAGCCTCCCTACAAGCTTGGCAAGACCTCCTATCCACTAAATTCAAAGATGTTAAACATATACCTACCCCAACCAATATACTACACCTTCTCATTCCCTCATTAGACCTATC